>NW_020222586.1:350215-457964 GCF_003070985.1 Temnothorax curvispinosus
TCTCTCTCTCTCTCTCTCTCTCTCTCTCTCTCTCTCTCTCTCTCTCTTTTTTACTGTTTTTGTAGCGCTGAATTCATTCGCATCGCAATATTTATCGTTAGTGAAATAGCACACAGCTTGACATGTGTCGTTTTATTGAATATACGATAGAAAAAAATATCTTTGTATATATGTATATAAATATATATCTTTTACTTATATAAATATATGTCTTATACTTATACACTTTATATATTATAAATTACATATGTAAATTATAATTATAAGGCAAATACATGTACATAAATTTGCATGCGTACTATTATTTTATCTACGACTTCGGTTAACGTGTCTATTGGTTTCTTGAAAATCTGGTTGCAATTGATACGCTTAAATAGTTTATAACGGCTCTGTGACTTTTAACGAAATAAGATATTATTACTTTAACGACTTTAATGTGGTCAGCTTAGCAACTATATTCATATCAGTAAGCTGCGTAATACTAGTGCTCGCCATTCTCTCACGCAATATAATATTGGTAAACCCACGTTGACATTTAGTTGGCGCACTTTTTATAAGAAAAACTGATTTTCTTGTGATTGCACCCTGTATAGCGAAATAATAAAACGTGAAATAACACTTACGAAAAAACGTTATGTTATATTGAGTTTCGAAATTATTAGAAATGTTTATTGCATGTTTTTTTCGAATAATTTCAACAACTTTCAAAAATAGCATTTTTATTTCTGGATAATATTATGTTTTAATTTAAAAATTTACAGACATTATTTTATTTAATATGTAACATACAATAGTATGTGAATAAATTGCAAAGTCATGCATTTTTGCATATCTTGAAGGTAATAAATCTTCACTATAAAAAATTCACCAATACTATATAAAACTACGTTTTGTGCGATATCACTTTTATATAAATCAACAAGTCGATACAACTAGAATCGACATAACTGTGCATAATCCCAAATCTAAAAAAGATTATTGTATTATACATGCTCTAAATTCTCTCAGGAAGTTCATCACACATACCTACTTTATCGAGTCAGGAAGTTAGCGTCTTCCTTCCTGTCTCAATGTCTAGAATAGAATTATCGGTCGCAGTGGTTTGACCACGATGTTATTCCGTTTTTTAATCGCACAACACTATATCAGTCTATAAAAAATTTACGATGTAATCACAGAAGTTGTTTATTGCTGTTGCTGCAAAATGCGATGGCATAATATAATATTTCGTGATAAAAAGTGATAACTTTATTGATAAACGTTTAGAAATTTTCATCGTATCGAGAATGAAATATTGTACATTATAATTTCTATACGTCCGGCGAAGTTCCAATAATAATATCTGGAAGCGAATGTGTTATTATTAATTGAATTATAAATTTAATCGGACGCGGAGGCAACCGAACGTTTATCATTAATTTGATTATAATGCTGTTGCATTATGCAGTGTCCCACTTTACGTGGCGAGTTTACTGTGTTTTTATATCGAATTTCGTGTTTCGTTAATAATTGCAATAAATAGGAATTATAACAGGGAAACAACAACAGGACGCGAAGGAAAAGAAAAAGTGAATAAAAGAAAAACGAGAAGGTCGTCTTGCATGAAGTAGAAGTTCTGCACTGATCATATAGAACAAAAGATACTGATAGTATCGAGATCAATACGTGATGCATAGGATCACGCTTCCCAAAAGGGCGATTCGATCGCGGCTGCTCAAGTTATCGTTTAACGCGACGAATGACGGGTTGGCGTCCGTTCTCTGGAAAGCAGCAACCGCGTAATCAGCAACAGGTGTCGTATGAAAACTCGCGGTGCAGGTAAATCGATCGTAGGGATCACGAAAGCGAAAGCGCGTGTAGAATTTCGACGTATCGTACGTTTGTTGACCCGTCACTTGGCTCAGCAAAATTTTTTCGTATTACCTGCTCGGACACGTCTCTCGGTAGATCGATACAGATAAACTAAGCTAGTCTTTTCGGAGACTACGAGATGTCGCATTATCGCTTGATTAAATTTCAACGAAAGATTGTTAGCAAATCTAACGTGAATTGAAAGACTGTGTCTCTTTTCCATTATTATTTTTCAAACTTTTATTTATTATTTTGACTATTAACACAAATATTATTACATATTCTATAAAATATTTTATAAAATTTTGTCGGTGGCAATTTTCTTAGATGGCCATTCTGTTTTATTTAATTGTAAGATCTATTTTCTTATGGTTTACGTTTTTTTGTAAAACTTATAATTTTTCCATGATTAATTTTTATCCTTAAAGATTGCAAACAAATTTAGGAAAAATGTTCCAAAACGGGATATTTTAAACACTATATACTTTCTTTTCTTTTTTGTTCTACTCTAAAAAGGTTCTAGAGTCTTTAACATTATATAAATTCTACTCTTTGTTCTATAAATTCATTCGGCCATAGAAGAGATTTCATAAGACAAGAGTTAGTGTATGAGAGTAAGAAATGATTTCATTATTCGCTCACACTGACTCTTGATTTCGTACAAAACTCACGATACTTTGATGTAAGATATTTACGCCGATATAAAGCTCCTTTATTAACTTATGTCGCCCCATTGAATATTAAATGTTCTTTTACTCAAGCTTTATTTATTTTATTTGCTTATCATCTATGTTGTACGCACATTTAAGGTGGTTTTGACGTTTCTGATAGGATGTTGCGCGTAACCGAGTAATTTATGTTCCACTCAAACCATGGTGTTAGCCACATGTTCGTTACTTCCCGTAACTAAACCGTCTGTATGCACATAGCGAATGATATCTGCAGTCGACGTTACTGCGGTAAAGGTCAATTTAAGTAGCAATAGCAACTGGGTCTTGGTATTCAGTCGCTAGTAGGATAACGCGTCGAACAGATCTTATAAGAGCGAGAGATAAGAGAGAAGGTGATGTCGGTGCCGGCGGCAATGAGTTTGTCGAGGGTTTCAATGATATCCTTGAGACACCGAGTCCTGTATCATTTTACCGCGCTCGAGTTTACTCGAAATCTCTTCGACCTTCGCGAGGATCGTTACCGTACCGCAGAACTTGAGAGAATCTTACGGGTGAATAGAAAATTAGGATTTCAAGCGAGATCGCGCGTATAATGTATACGAATCTGACTAGACTTAATCTTCGACTTGTGCGGTTAAGATGCGAAAGAGCTTGTTTGAATGTACAAAATATAAAATTCACAGCTATTATACAATTGCATCTTTATTATTTATCAGTTTTATATTATATTTTTATATCGGATCAAACAGAGTATTTATAACTTTGTCATATCAGGATATGTAAAGAATTCTATTTATATACTATTATATTCTATTTACATATTATTTACTATTTTATTTATATCACTTACGCCGTTTAAGTTTTCTAATAATGTTACACGCTAATTTTTGAAAATATAGCGTGTCAAAATACACTTAAGGTGCACTTGATAACATGAGCATAATTATCAGTTTAAAAATTGACGTTAAAAAACCTGCGCGTGATTTAAAACTATCGCACCTCTTATCGGTTTACTTAAAAATATTGCACGCACTCTTCATACCGGAATCTGAAAATTCTTCGTCGCATATCTTGACTTCGTAAAAGTTCGCGCGCGAACAATATATATTTAATCGATCGCGAGTGACATTCTGAAGAAAGGTCATAGTCCTTGTTACCCCGGTAACTACGATGAAGTGGAAATTGTAAGAGCTTGTTGCGCATTACGTTTTTCGGGCGCTTCACTTTGGAGAAAGAAGCGGACCTTAAGAGAAAGATAATAAATGTCAACATCAAGTAATAGTTATACTTGGAGAATAATTTAAATAACTTTTCGCATACAAATTAAATACGATTTAATGCATTTAGATTAAATATATCATGTGTTTTTCATTAACTTATGAAGATGCTATTTGCTTTTTATGTAACGGGACCACATTTATGCGAAACAGTGTCTCGTAACCTTAATGAATTTTATTGTAAGCATTTGCTAAAATTGATTACATACGCCGTTTCTTGAATGGTGGAAGAAAATTTGAACAAAAATGTTTACGATTCAGAAGTAGCACTATTTTGTATGTGAGGTATTTACTTATTGATGACGATAAAAGTTCCAGTTTATATTTTAATTAAATCAGTTTACGCTTGATTAAAATTTATGAAGTTCCAGAAAACCGGATTCACATCACTTTCAAACTAAACAGCTTATGTATTTATAACAGCTTACGGGTGTATATATGAATAATAATGAATAATTATTTGCTGTTCTGAACTTACTTCAATGTTCCCGCACACAAAGACACATAGTTATACATTATGATACGTTTTCGATAATCGTACATTGTTTCGGTAGCATTAAGGCACATAGAAAAACTTAAGCAGTAAAACTCAAGCAGTAAGCAAATCAGCCAATCACAGTCCAGAACTTAAGGCACGGCCCTAAGCGGTAGCGATCCAATACCGTTGATTTCTTACTGCTTATAAGTTTTACTGCTTAAGTATATTTCTACGTCCCAAAGCCCTTAATCATCCGATTTCTCTTCGTTACGAGAAGACGTGACGATTAATGCTACCGAAACAATGTAAGTACATGGAATATTCATCCTTATGGAGTGCAGTTCAAGATACCCAGCAATTTCGCGATGAGGAAAGCTTTTTAGGTAACGAATCTAATTGTTGGAATTTTGCGTTGCTGACGTAAACTCACCGATCAATTACTCGTTACGTGCGTGCTTTTATCGTCCATATCGTTACTTATTGTAATAACGCAAGCATAAAAATACGAACATACGTTTCACCGTTTCGCAATGGGAATTTTTTTTTCTAATATTTCCAACGCTCGGCATTATCTATGAAAGTAGCGGCCTAGCCGCGCTTTAAACGAAGTGAAATACACGCACTCGCTTATCATCGATTGCATTCCCGCTAACGTTGGTACGTTGGTACGGTTGTGCAAGATTGTCTCACCTACCGTAACGCTCGCGATTTACAGGATTATCTTACGCAAGGTAGCGCAAGTTAGCAAGGTAGCACGTGTGAAACGGTTGTGGTGAAGGTTGCTGAATTGAGAGAGATTTCGGTATATGAACATTAGTCAAAGTCAGATAACTGTGCTTAAAGATCTATGAAGTCACAGAGGACGTCGTACGCGATGCGAATATATAACAAGCATTATGAAATTTTAAAAAATTTCTTTGATCTTCTTTTCTAGTTTGAGGTATCCAAAATTGGGTATCCATAAAAACGTTCGCTTTTTATACATGTCGATGTTTATACATGTATAAAATATTCACTATGATTTAATTTTAAATTATATATTTAATATAATACTGAATATTATATTAAATTATACACGTATAAATATACACATACACAAGGTTTATATTGGAACGCTCTGTATAAGTTACTCCAGTGACACGATGTAGTTGTTGAAACGATATAAATTCTGCGGACGATGAAACGCTCGATCAGGCTGGCCGCGGGTCATTGATTTAGCTGACGACCGCGCTCGTATACCCGCGAGAAGTAGCACCGGCTGTTATATACATTATGCAAAACTTTTTCCCAACCGAACCGACCGACTCGCGTTACGTTTATCCGTTGCCGTTGCCGATTGGATAAGCGTTCCTCGCGTTCCTGCGAAAACCACCGCGATCTCTCTCCGCGTTCCTGCCTGGCGCGGCACCACGACACAACCGCTAAAAACTCCGTGTTGCAAACGAACACTCCGGAACGGAGCGCCGCGCCGGTCGCGCCAGTCTACACAATGCGGCGCTTCGCTTGCGAAAACGTAATTGCGAGCACAACATAAGAGCACACGGTCGCCTTCGTCGCTGCCGTCATCGTTGTTTCGACATTTAATTATCCCCGGCATAATTCGTCGATTTCTGCCGCATTCGTTTATCAGCCGGTGCGAATTACGATACGGCTGAGATCTCGTTGTTATTACGAGTCGCCGGCCGACACGTTGGTTGGTAACACAATCCCGCGGAAAAGTGCCGCATCGATCATTTTACGGCATACTCATAACCGATTGACCTATGCACGAGTGTTACAATCGCCTCTCCCGCACTTGGCAGTTTATCGAACGGCGGTCGGTGTCGTGTACAGGCTGTTCCAGAGGTTCCGTGATTCCCGCGCGACAGATTCGCCGATGAAACGAAATTGCGCGGTGGATTTACACGGTTTTACGCTGCCCACGCGCGCGTCGGACAAAAATAAATGAAGTCTTTAACCCTTGGTAAGGAAGTTCCAGAAGTTAACTTCGCGAGACAAACATTCACGCGGCTATAGGTACTTCTCGCAACAGCGTTTACCAAAATGTAACTTTCTCCACGCGATACCCAACGCGATGTATCAGAAATATTGTGCACTGGCCATCGAGTTGATTATAGCTACTTCAAAAAAGATTACGAATTGACGAAGGATTTTCGTACTGGGATTCCCGAATATCGATTGCGCGTGGAATCTTTAGCAAAGGGAGTTGGTGACAATTTCTAAAGTATCGAGGTATTAAGCCTATCACACAATACAGGCAATAGGAACGGGGATGAAGACAGGCAATAACCACATTTCAACTTATCAAAAACTGGGTATTAACGCAATGAAATATGAAATAAGGCCTTAATAGGCAATAGGAACAGAATTTCGGTTGGATTTCTATTCTCTATTTATTGCTTATATCTAAACAATCACAATACTTCAGTTTTATTATAAGTTGAAGTTAGGGTTATTTTTGTTGCCTGGCTTATTCCCTGTTCCTATTGTCTGTATTGTATTCAAGGTTTTAAGATTTTTGGCGCAAGTACCTCGAGAGAACCTTGCATTACGCGGAAAACGTAAGCGAGGCAGGGACCGGTGACGCATATCGAGTTACAATTTCAATCGGTTTGATGAGAGGGATCGCTCTTTTTTTTTCGTGTTATTAGAGAAGCCCGCGCGCGGCTCTGATCGATAAACCTGATGGCCTTGATATACGCGCCAGACTTTTCTAACAAAGTAAAAGTGGACTGTGAGCCGGGCGAGAACGCCAGGCGGGAGGCCACCTTTCGTAGAGGTTTTAAGAAATTACATGTCGCCGACGGCATGTTTGCGGTGCGGCGGATCGCGGCAAGTGTAATTCTGTCGCTGTCCGACTGTTTAACGAGCGAAAACAAACGGCGTTTCTGCGAGCGATCGAGTTTATCTCTCCTGTACCAGAAGTTGCTCGCGAATGACGAATAATGTTTACTGAAGAAGCGCTCGCGTGTTGCTCACATTTCGATACAATAGCCGTTGCGTAACGCGCGATGGGCGGAGAAAGATGGATGAATGATGTAGCGAAAAGTTCAATGGAACGAGAAATGAAATTTTTTACTTAACGTTTACAATTTTTTTTAAGCATAACTTTTTTCAACGATATATGTATATCATATTTGATATATATCATATTTTATAAATTTTATGTAACAAAGGATAGATAAAACCTGTATCATATATATATATATATATATATATATAAAAGAATTGCTTTTAAAATCAAATTAAAATCAGAATCGACATATGTAAGCATTTAAAATACTTCTATAAATCTACGTAGATCGAACTCATTTTTTTAACCTAAATTTTTTATACATTGCTGAAAGAAAAGTAATAAAACTCTACCTTCTAATAATACAGTACGTTACTTTTAAATTACGTTAGCCTATATATAGAACCGATAATTAAACCACGAATACCGCGAGTCGCAATGCCCGTAGCGACGGAAAATGCCCTGGAGATTGATCTCTCGCTCTCCACACACCCTGCAAGAGTCGCCAGCGACGTATTCAAGGCCGCTCGAGGCCGGATCGAGAGGCTCGAATTCGTCGCGTCGATCTCGCGGGCGCGCGATAGAGAGAAGGAACTCTCCCGAGAAACGTGCGTCCGTGCGCGTTCCTCTCTTTCGCGTCTACGTCTGTCTCTTTCAGTCCCTCTTTCTCTCTCTCTCGCTCTGCCTCTCCCGTGGCCCTCTCCTTTCCTCATCTACCTTTCCGTCACGTTCCCTCTCGGTTACCGCCGTTCCGTCTTTCTGCGTCTCACTTCAACATTTTCTTTCTCTCGGCGTGGCAAACCGAGCGCAAACGTCCTTGACGGTCGCTGTAGCGACGGCGACAGCGCAGCGCAGCGCAGCGTTGCACGTCGTTGCGCTTGTGCGCAACTTCCACGCTCCGCTCCTCTCTTCGTATCTCATTCTTTCTCTTGTTATCTTTCTCTCTCTCTTCTCCTTTCTCTCTCTGTCTCTCTTTCTCTTAATGCACACCGCAAGTCACGAGCAACTCTCCACTTTACCACGCACGCGGTTGCTGCCGTGCGCACATTACGTCATCAACACCTTCACTTCGCTCGCGCTGTCCGAGCGCGACGACGCGATCTCTCGTCGTCTCTCGGCCTGCGTTCGTGTCCCCACCACACCGTCGCGGGTCTTAGAATTAGCGTCGTTAGTTTCGCGATCGTTGCTTGAATTTAACCCTTTCATCTTTCCGTTAAAGCGACACATTGGAATTTAACGGATCTCACCATCTTGTCGTATTTTTCTATGATCTCTTGCAAAGTTTAAGCTATAATCGAAAAAGAGTTGCTTTGAAATACATTTCAAAAAACTGGATTTGTCGCTTTGCTTAATTAAAAAAAAATTATTTTTAAGAAAAAATTAATTTGTTGTGAAACTCACTGTTCCTCAATGTGTATGCTACTTAAAGTAAGTGTACCAATAATGTCTGGACATTTTTATCATTTTAGTTCTTAAATAAATTATAACGCGAATTAAAATTAAAGAATCAAAGATTAAAATATTTTTTTGTATTGTATTTTTATCTTTGATTTTAATTCGCGTTATATATACTTGTTTAAAAACTAAAATGATAAAGGTGTCCAGACATATGTAGATCTTAAGTGTCCCGGCATTGGTACATTTACCTTAAAATGTTTCTTTCAGGATATATTTTTAGATTTAACATTATCTGCAAGACAAAGTAAAATGATAACGGCGATGCTCTTTGTTTAAGAGAAGAGAAAATTGCAGACCCATCTAATATCAACAAGGCTCGTATGTATACAGAAATTAAAGCTTACGGCTTAACTGAAGCTACTTTCTCGGACATTACATTACCCGGTTCTGAAAGCTTTATTAGTCACGGTGCAAAGTTACCGTCGTAGGTGTGTAATCCTATCTCGTATGCTCTGGCATCGTGTAAATTACAAATTGAATACGTGCGCAGCGACTTAACTCGAACAGGATAAGAGAACCGATTTTACAGCAGCTTTGGATTGTGCTAAATTATTTGCTAGATCTGTTAGATATTACGAATTAATTCAGTGAAATTAATTTTATTTATTTTTACTTTATTTATAGACATATGCACGAATGCATATACTTTAGGATGTTTCACAACTAGAGAAATCAATGTTATACCGTAAATTATTTTTGAGTAAAGCGACAAGAAACCTAAAGAATTTTACAGAATAAATTTTAGGTGAAAATAAATAATATAAAATTCCATCCACTTTCTAATATGGAAGAAAAGCATAGTTGTTGAGTTTTATAATACAAAACGTCTTTACTCGCATGTAGAGGAATTGAAATATCTTGAAATTATTGCAAGCTCGAGAGCTAAAGAAACTTAGACAGACTTTTCAAGTAGAATTGTCCGCAATAGTTGGACGATATTCGTGTGATCTATGTTCAAATGTCAACGATCGCGAACATTTAATGGGAATCCCCGCATCCCCGGATATCTTTTTTACAAATCCCTCTTTCATATGGGAGAAGACGCGCGCTGAAACATCACCATCGACTTGTGAACATCTAAAAAATTTATCATCGCTTCCTTACATTCTTTGCCTAACGATGAATGGCAGGATTGTTACATCGGCGGTATAGCGCGTCCGAGAATAGATTAACCGCCGCTTCGATTTAAAAGCACGACCAACACTATGACGTGAAAGTAACGATCTGATGTCGAGTCAATAACCTGCAATAACTGTTTGACCTAAAATTGTCTTTGGAACCCTGGAAGAGGTTTTTTTTCCGCGGGCAGCTCGGAACCCGCGACGCTCGACCTGCCGCGACGATTGTCTTTCACGCTTTTAAATCAGTCAGTTCTGAAATATATTAATGAGGCGTAGTTTCGTCGACTTGTTAAATTTGATATCGTTCGCGCGTTTTATATATCACGATAACACGACCACAATTCGTTCCCACAGATATACGTCCTGATGCTCTACTCGCGTCGTCCGTCTAAACGCAGTTCCTTTCCTGTGCGTTCTTTCCTCGATCATAAATATCCATTCGCACTTATTAGCCTCGGAAGACAATACACGGAAGACCCGCCACACGGTATGAATAGCATATATGAGTAAAAATGAATACAAGCTCGCGTTCGGGAAATCCAGAATTTTTCTTAGTGAGATAATCAGTATCTAACGTGCGTGAGATCACATGAGCAGCAAGTATCGCTTTGATATTTGAGAAAACACGTCCAACATATTTAATGCACTCACGGTAGATACTCTGTTATGCAAAAGAAAAACGTATATATATAAAGAGAAAAAAAACGGATTAATGAAAGAAAACATGGGATTGCAGATTTTAATCTGCTTCAAATGATATCTCGACTTCCATTGTGTTTCTGCACTGAGAATTTCTGCGGATGGAAGGGCGAGTCTATGTAGGAGCTAGATACGGAAGTATATACCCCCGTTGTAAATATAAATTCCCCGGCATTCGTACTGCGCGTTTAATGACGTATAAATTTTAATATCAAACTTCCACAACCAGAGTTTAATATCAAAGTAAATACTCGCTGTCCAAGTACTTCTAAGTTCAGTCTACGTTTTATTCATACTACTCATTGCCTACGTTAAACTTATTGCGAGCTTTTCGTACGATACGATTGAAACAAAAGATTTTTTCATCCGTTTTTTATCCATTCATTATACGAATTCATAAACGTCGAGGTAATATTTTTGAACTTTATCGATACTGGCGTGTTATTGACAACGTGATTAATAATTCTTTTTGAAGAGACATTTATTTACAAAAGTGGAATTAAAAATATTATTATATTGAATATAGAATATAAAATATAATTTTTTATTGAATATAAAATCGAAAATTGATTTTTATATAGTATTAGTTTTAATATTTTCCATTTCAAGAAATGAAGATAACAGTCACGTGTGCAACAATACAAAGAAATTATATTATCGATATGTTTTTACTTTGTTTTGAGAGTTTTTGTCTATCTTTAAAAATAACAAATATCTAATCTAATGTCTAATCTCATTTGATTTCTGCATTTTTCACGTCTTTATATAGCTTTGTGTAAAAATATTAACACATTTCTCTTGTCATATGAAAAGACACGTACGTCGAAATATCGATTCAATACTAATTACGTCAAATTGATCGCTATCAGGCGTCTGATGTTAACTATCTCCCGTGTTCTATGGTTTCCGCTTAGGTGAGGTCGTCGTGATTAAAGAACTGCACGGAACGACAGTTCGAAGGGAATCCGGAAAACGCGATGGAGCGTAAAGTAGGACGGTAACTCTTGGTGCGCGGAAGGACGTATTTAGCCTATAGGTTACGAGAAACAGACGGCTATAAGCTCTTATCTGACATCGATGTCTATAGTTCGCCGTTTCTAGAAGCTGTTAGAAACGTTCGAATGCGCGTATTACCTCCGCGCGCGGAGGAACCGCCGCGCTGGAATGTGGACGTAAGATCGAGGAAAAAAAAAGAACGACGCTATTTGAAAATTGCAACAATTTCGAAGATAAAGAGCGCAAACAAGGCCGCGTAACGTCTCGAAGTCGTCCCACTTATAGGCAGAAGTAATTGATCCGGCTATTACGTAAGACTTGTGATATAGAGGAACGTCGCGCAACGTTGTCTCTCGCGGCGCATAATACTCGCCTCGCCTCTCAGGATTATTATAATGTAGTACGCAGCGTGTTTGATTATTATTACCGTTTTACGGAAGTGCGCGGGAAGACTTTAAGCGGAAGTCTGTAGGATTCCTCGGCGTTCTTCGCGTATATCTTTGTACATAATTTTAATTTATATTCTAAGCCATGCAAATTTGAAAAGTATATCGTTACACATAGTGAATATAATTAAAAGCAATCATTTTTTAAAGATTAAAAAAAAATTAATTCGCGCCTTAGGCACGACTTGAAATTATCTATTACGAGCCAACCAAATAGAAGCTATTAATTAATTCTGTCTCATAATTTCGGATTTCACAATATCTGAAAATTTTTAAGCGCATCACATCAGCTTGCAATTTCTTTCAAAATAAACGTACGCGAACAATTCCTGCAGCTTATAGCGAAAACTTTTACACAAAGAATTTTGCATGCATAATTTACCGTGGCGAGTGTAGCCGAGCTCCTGTCTAATTCTTTACAAGTGCATTTCGTCAAAATAGTTTCGTAATTCCCCTGAAACGTAAGACGCAGACATTAAGAAACTTAAAACGCTTTTTAAATCGTCAGGCGTGCAGGATTGTGACAGGCTGCAAAATTTCAGAAAATAAAGAGACGACTAACGTCTCGGACAATACCGGAAAATCGCGGAAGTCTCGGCGCACCGATCGATCGCGCAACACACGCCACTACTCGCGCGTCGTGGCCTACTCTCTCTTTCGGGCACCATCCGCGATCCCACGAGCGGCGAAGAGTCACGCGCGCGCGCGCGCGTGAAAGAGAGAGAAAACCGAGCCTTGCGTTACGCGCTGCGTGTGAGAGGAAAAATCGACGGAATGATGAAAAGCGCGCAGCAATTAGGACAGCGAGAGACGCAAAAGCCGAGTTTGCTCGAAAGCTACAAAAAAAAATTCCCTTCGCTAGAGATTCGTCGTTTCGCCGGTTACCCGCGCGTTTCCGCGCACCGCGCCGGCTCGCATTGCGCGCATGTGTCGCCGCGACGGTCTCCGCGTTGTATAATAAACTCCCGGAGATCGGCGATCTCGGGTCGCGCTCGCGCTGCGACTCCGCGAAGTCCGCGAGCGTGTGTGGGCGCGCGGCGTCACGCGGGGACGGCGACGAGGACACCGCGGCCGGCCGGACTCCGGAGTCCGGAGTCGTCGCGAGTGGGGCAGGGGGTGGGGAGCCGGGAGAGCGCGAGGTGGGAGGGGGACGCTCGTCGCCGGGCGGTGGTGGGGTGACGCGGGTGCGTGCGCGCTCGGAGCGTACGCGTCGCTGTCAGTGTCAGTTGATTCGCCGCGGTGACTGGTGGTGTCGTAGACGTGTTCACGCTTGAACCTCCTCGTTCTGGTCGTACACGTATACACGGTTTCCCCTTTGCGCGCGTCTTGCCCACGGCCGAGTAAAACGTACGTTTTTCCCGGTTCCTCCGGCGAGCGGGCGCGAGAACGGAGCGGCGGCTCTCGCGACTAGACGAGACCGGCCTGCCCGTCGACGCGGACGGGCGGCGAGAGAGAGAGAGATAGAAAGAGAGAGACGACACACGGCTGATTCTCTTCGTATACGGACGCAAACGCGAAAGGCGCCAAGTTCTCGTTACGCGACGTGCGATATTCGACTTTCTGGGGTGGCGCAACGAGCTCGATCGGTTCGGGAAACGGCGCGGAACGCCGCGCTCCTCGCTATAATCTACGTTGAACGGCGAGTTCTATCGTAAATATACACATCGAGGTGTACGAGAAGAAAACGGGCACACACTCAAGTGCGCGGGCCACCGAGCGGCGTTTATCCGCAATTGAGAGAGGCGTTGATTAAGAAGCGAAACTCTCTCGGACCGGATGTTATTGTCTCTGCGTACCTTGTACGTGACAACACACCCCGACCTCGCGAGAAATCAGTGAAACGTGCCGTGACCTAGTGTCCCGACGACGACAAGGAGCAGAAGGCTTGTACGCATTGTAAGTATCCAACTGTGTTATTAAATCTCGTTCGCCATATGTTAGCCCTTCGTGCTCGTTCCCCGCGAGCGCGGCGACGAGACAGAAGATTTGCGAGAATAAAGAGCGAGAATATAGCCGATTATCACCCTGTCTCCATAGTAGTCCATAGTCGTTCAATTCGTATTTAGAAATTAACGGCGCGAACTTCACGGTGTTCCGTCTCGATTCGAGTCAAGGCAGAATCGTTCCTGACGTGAATTGACGTTTAGCCAATTGAAAACTCCGAAGTCCCTCGGGAATTCAGAGTGACTTCGGAGTCGCTCTTACTCGGCTCTTTTCGAATTCTCCTTCTTCGCGCTTCGGCTTGAAAAACCCCGCCACTCGCATCCCCGTGCGTATACACATCAGTACGCATTCCCATTCGCGTCTCTGCGAGCGATCGCGCTCTTTCTAGAAACGTCGCGGTGCGCGCGCACGCGCGCGACCTTTCTCGGATCCTCTCCTGCCTCTCTCGCCGAGTTCAGGCGGTTTCAGAACTTTTTGCGCGACGGGCTCCCCGCGTGATGTCGATGCACCCCCGATGCCGAGGGTAAACGCACCGGTGCGATCGGTCGAGGAACTTCTCCGCGACACGGGATACTAATTAGTAATTAAATATCAATCAATCGCGCTTGCTTTTCAAGTCTCGTCTGCGATCAGCATTTGAATCGAACGCTGCTAACTTCACGCGGCATTATGGTAGAGAGGCGGAGATATTGGGATCGTTAATGAATCAACTCTGATAAACGATTTTATTTGACGACTGCGCGCTAATTTACGAATTGCATTCACGGTGGCTTTTCGCAAACGATGTTTACTTGATTTTGTGCAATTGTAAGTGGCGGAAGCGAAGTCGACAGCTGTCCGCTGATGACTATCGATCATTCGCCGCGGCCGGTGCGTCTACTCGAGACATTGTGTGCGAAAATAACTCGTTCTTCCTTGTTCTGGTATAATTATAGGCTAGTGGTTCATTTTGCGCGGTTCACTTTCACTCTGCAATTTAAATTACTTTATGACTACTGCGTTTCTCAAACGCGGAACTGATTAATCCTTGAAAACGCGAAGATTAGAGTAATGCGCCTTTTAACACGTCGAATGTACACCTAATTCTGGTAAAATGATGAACGAATGTAAAAAAGATTTGTTTCCTAGTTTCGCGATGATCTCGATGCTAAAATCGAGAAAGTAACAGTAGTAGCGCACAATTCTTTTATTTTCGTGAAACATGGCTAGTTTTCCAAGATATATTTAAAAGTGCAACTCGCGTAAATAAATTCACGTTATATAAAGGGCACAATTTACTGCCGTAAATCTTAAAAAATATATATATATAGCGTAAATGATTAATGAGCAGAAACGGGAAATCTCCGGAGATACGCTCTTGATTCGCGGCTCGATTCGTTTTCAACTACAACGTAAGGTGAGGAAATTGAAATTACGAGCGCCGCGCAATTATGTCATTGTGTACACGTGATACTCTGAGGAATCGACTGTTTTGCGGGAATAGATTAGTAGTCAAGGTCGGGATATCTTGCTTGCAACAAATCGCGACATACACAGATATACTCGCGCGCATGCACGCAACGCACGGTCGGATCGCCGCGCCGCCGCGCGCCGGCACGAATGCCTTAATGTACGTACGTTACGTTAATTCATCCGTTACGTGCGATCACGCGCGAGCGGTATATTAAAAGCCGCCGCCGACTTGTTTACCGTGTCTTTAACGAGCAGTCTTGGCAATATGGTGAAATAATTATTACGTCGCGGCGCGAAAAGCGCGAAGGGAACGGGGGAGAATATCGGGATTACGCAAAGCAGATCAACGAGCGTCTATCGAATTGTCCGATTTATTTGCGCGTGAAAACGATACATCGATACATATGAAAAGGAAATATATATGCGATAAATGTTTATGCCTTTCTGCGATATATCCGTTTATGGCGTGTATAATGAAGAGCGAAAGCGGTTTTATCTCGAAGCTTTATTCCATTGCGATATTTAAATCCAGCGGGAGTGATAAAGCACGCGCGAGAAATATTTGAAATTTTATATACGCTCCACTCTCGGCAGTACAACAACGAGCGTATTTTTTCGCGTATACGGGAAGTTTCTATGACTTAACAGTTAATCGTCTGAATAAAATGACTAATGACAAGCTGGCAAAACAAGCTCCGTCTCACGATCTTAGCATTAGCACGGATTAAATTACATTGTGCTGCATTTCCGCTTGCAGTGCGCTCCTCGAGACGAAGAAAGAAAGAAATAGAGAAAGAGAAAGAGAGAGAGAGAGAGAGATACGGCCGATGTTTCGTCGGCGCGAAAGATAATTTTTCCGCGCTTGCGAAAGCGACGGTCATTTCTCATTTCACCTTTCGATCGCGGCGGATGATGTCAGATGATGTCGCGAAAGCGGTCGAGCAATAAGACATTGACTACGTTTGCACGGCGGCTTGATGTAATCCGGTTTAATAACTCTACCGCATACTATCCGATCCAAAATTTTTCTTCTTTTAATCATAATGATCGTTTAGATATGAGCCTTTTCGATATTTAAACTACAACTTTTGATATACAAAATATATAATAAAGATTGTTACAAATGTTTAGAGTATCAAAATAGGTTCATATTTTAAATGATCGTTATATTCGTTATGATGAAAAGAAGACAAATTTTGGATCGGATAGAGTATTATATGGTAGTGACCAAACCGGATTACAAGTCGCCGTGTAAACATGGTCGTTCCCTAACAAATTGATTTATTCGATGTGCCACGTGCTATTCGAGGCAGACTCCAAAATACCAGAATATTCCCGAAATACTACCCGAATACCTAAGTAGTGACATCACCCTAATCGCGCGTCGGAAACGTCGAGCTAAAGATAAACTCGCTCGCAAGGGGTCAAGGTATTTTCCTCGTTTTCTTCTTTTTCCCCTCTTTCTTTTCAGAGTTTCGCGAATGCCAGCCGAACGGCGCGAGTGGAATAATTCGCGCGGGGAAATTATTACGCCAGACGGGTTTCGGAACGCGCGTTCGGCTCCCCCCGTCCGCACGATCTTGCCTCTTAATCGTTTTAACATTGTTCGCACGAAGATAGATAATCCGCCGATTTATGTCAGCTGTTTGAGGGAGGTGTCAATGGAATCTTAAGCAGAATTTGCCAAGACCCTAATACGCGGCGCGATGCGACGCGTGTGCAAATAACGCGCTCACCGTTGTTGATTACACAGCCAACAGGTTGTTTCTTTACTCGCGCAAGAACAAAAGCTCGTTTAACTCGAGTGACGTGCCATGCGTTTGTTCGTTGGCGGGTGCGCGACACCTACGGATCTCCGTGCAGCTGCGTGCTCGCCTCGCGGGAGCGAAAACTTGTTTGTCTTAATTACTTGTTTGCATATTGCGATCATAATTAATATTGGAACAGTTTAACAACCGATTGCTAGATAGGAGGCTGGAAAACAGTATTCGAAGACTCGTATAAAAATTATTTTACGTATAGAGATACGACATTTATTACATCTACGAATCTACATTCATAAATCAATCACTAATTAATCGTAAATCGAATCTTTTTATTTATTTTATTATTACCTAAATTGCCAGGCAATTTTTATAATAGCGTTATTAGCGCTGATGGAAATGTGTGAGCTCTAATTAGAACATTTTTATTTTTTCCGAGTAGCAAATCGATCCGATAACAACGCGATAATTTCACCACGTCGCTAATGTATAAATAAATAAACTAGCTGTCGACGAGCAACACGCATTATTGAATCTTTATTTAAATATATGCATTGTGTTGCGAACCAAAGCAAAGAGAGCGCATTTATTCGCTAAATATTGAAACGTTGAATGTACGCAAATGCGCTGTAGCCATGTACCGTTATTGTATTGTCGCATTCATCCTATTTGTTGCGATATACTGTATTTGACGAACAAACGCGTCCGCGGAACCGGCTTTATTCCGGCCGCGCTGTATTATGATTCCTATTAAAGAGCGATAGCGAGATACCAATGTGTTACGTATGCGAAAACAGAAAGAGCGAAGAAAAAAAAAGGAGAGAAAGAGAGAGGAAGAGAGATACGACGTACACGTGCGTCGAGAGATCGTGTTATAATCTCTCGGTTGAATTTTTTGATCCCGCATCCTTTCACTCACTCGGCGGCCACTTCCTCCTTTCTTCGCGAATCTCCTCGCGGGATCGCAATATGATGCATTCCTGACGTTTTCCTGACCCTGCTTCTCACCCGAATTTCCGGTCGAAGATATCGCGCTCGTGGCTCGCAAGCGTAACGACGCGCGACGTACACGACACGCGTTGGATCCGTGTTATCGCGCGCTCCGTATAGAGAGATACCTTTCACTCAATTCGATCCACCACCCAATTTCCGCCTTCGGTATGCCAGGCAGTTCTTTTCGCATTGTAACGACGCATCGGCAAATCGTCGCGATTATTGATTTTCTTTTCGTCGACACACAATGGTGCGCCCGCCGTCTATTTCGAACGTGACGTGCTCGTCAGTCGACCGGGGGGGGGGGGGATAGTAATCTTCATAGTAATCACTTAAACGACCCGATCCCGCCTTTCACTCCCGCGAGTACTTCCTCCTTTCTTTCGGGATTTTTTCACACTCCGCCATTCTCCGCTTGCGCGAAGTTTTTTTTCGAGTTTCCGGTGTACGTTAACCAATTAAATTACGGCGCCGCCCATGTAAAGTCATAAATATAGTTCGCTCGCGCTAAACTTCTGTGTTGGAATGGTCTTTATAGGTGTTACAGCAGATGGCTTTTAACGGTAATGTGACAGTTTGTTTCTCGAGCCCATATTTTCTCACGATATTGCGACACGATAAACGTCAAACGAATTTATCTGCTCGATTTTAATTTATTTACGTTCACAGGCTGATAACGCAATATGGGAACAACTTGCAACATTGTCATTTCCTTGCGTTACATTGATTAATGCTAATTTTCTCTTCTATAATTCTCTTTTCGCTGTTACTTTTTTCGAATTGCACTTCTCGGTATCTGAGAGTACTTCTTTTACGGGACTTCATGAATTTCATCTCACGTATCGGTTAACGTAAAGTGACCCTAAATATGTCGATACGACAATAACCAGGAATTTATTGGGACATTAAACTCCACGTACCACTTCTTCCTCTCTTTGTCATTCTCTCACGTTATATCTCGCATCTTTATCGAGTATAGAATCTTGCGCGCGATTTGTGTCGCATCTCCATCAACGCAGAAGACACAACCCGTAAAAATCCCGAAAGAGAATCGGCCGATATGTCACGAAGCGAGAAGCGACGACTTTCTTCCGAAGTTTCGCACCGAAATCGCGTTGAAACCTGTCGCGCAATCGTCGCTTTATTCGCGGAAAGGTCAAGAGGTCTGCCAATATTTTCCAAGATGGACAACTTTACGACTGGTGTATCTCCGCGTGACGACGCTGACGGTATTTATTCCTACACTTATGCAGTAAATTCGCGTAATTCGACGTTACATTCGCGGCATGTCGTTTTTATCGGCCCGTCAATTTTCCGCCAGCCGCGCGCATCCACGCGCGGAACTTGCGTTTTTATAAATCGACGTTAAAATCTCGAGGAAATCGCGGCGGGCTGGCGCGCCGCGTTTCCTCGCGGTGCCATCCGCTTAATCACTAATCGAACTTCGAACTTTCGAAACGTACTTTGCACTCGAATTTATCGGTGTTTTTGTAACTAATGCGTGACGATTAAACGTGATACGTGACGGTAATTTACAAGATTGCTGACAATGCAATATACTACGTTTTTTTCAGTTGTCTAAAATAGCTAATTATGAAAACATTAAAGTTTTATTAAAATCGAATACAAATCCAGATCGGATTTCGGTTAAAGAAGAAGAGAAAGGGAAATCTGGGGCGCCTTTATGTATCGTCTTTTTTACACATATCATTTCACGTCTCGTTCGCGACCGAGATTCAGTAGTAGCCGCAGCATCTTCCCCGCGTTTCTCTTATTCATAATTCCAACACCCGTTATTCATCATTATTAATAGATCAGCCATGCGCCGGCGCGCATAACCTTTCTCCTGCATATTAAGCTTAATAAATCCGACGCGGCAGGCGACAATGCTCACGGCGAGTGTTCCAGAACGGCCGATTATATTACGCCAAACAATGGTACGAGATGTCCGTTTGATCAAGCGGGTCATTTGTTGCTACGCCGCGCCGCGCCGCGCGGCTGTATATTGACGTAGGCGTAATAAGTTATGTTTCTCGAAAATATCAGCCGCGATCTGCGATTGTGCAACGGCTCTATTTGCAACATGTGCCGATTGCCGATTCCCCGTGACTGGATGTCATCGCTTTTATTATCCTCGCGAATACCTTCGTCCCATATTTGAATCCGCGCGAATATGCGCCACTGTAAGTTAATAAGCAAATATTCCAACAATCTCTTTCACAAGGTGAATGAAATACCTATTAAAATCGAAATTGATTTAACGTTGGAGGGACATGGCCGAATCTTAATGTGGGAAAGAAAACGTTAAGTAAAGTTGGGCTGATATATTAGGGGTATTCAAATAAGTTAAAGTTTAACGGTTTGACAGGTTATGTCGGGTTAAAATCGAGTAAAAAGTTAATTAATTAACTTTGGGCGCGTTACTCTTTAAGGTTATGCAAAATACATAAGTGACTCATTAACCTATCACATTAATTTTTGGGTTAGAAGTGTAAAAATTAACTTTTTACCCGACTTTAACCCGACATAACCTGTCAAACCGTTAAACTCTAACTTATTTGAATACCCCTATTAAGATTTATTGCCTTTAATAAAATTTTATCGTGTCGCGTGGATTATTAATTGGACAAGTCCCGGGAATTCGCAGACATTCCAGTCGCAAGTATTAATTTCGACACATAATCCTGTCGTCTTTGATCGTTTCCCCTTGTGTTTACCTTTTATTTCGATAATTCCAAACAACTTGTACACGAGATATCGTTCGGCTTGTTGAAGGTCAAGTTTCGGAATTCGTATGATTGAGCGGTCGTTGAGTAAGGAGACGGTTATAGTAAATGCGTAGCCTGATGAAAATTCATACGTGACCTCGTTGGATTCGAATTTTGCAAATTTAGATAGCTATGTGTGTAACATAACTGTAAACTGTAAACCGAATTATTTTAAATTCTTAAGATTACTCCGCGCATTCAATATGCGCACATTAAATTCCTGTTTAAACGCGAACTAACCGGAAAGTCTAGCAAAACACGTAATATATCTTCGAAACTGAGAACTCGGTTTGCCAGAAACAAAAACGGTATTTTAATTAACCGAATCAAATTGACTCTGTTGCATTAATTACTTACATGTCGGACATTATATTAAGATACAAGATACAATGAACGAGACCGCCGAGCTGGCGACTTCGACGAAAGTAGGATGAGATATAGAACGACGCGGTTATAAAGGGTTAATTCTTTCTAGGTCGTTTCAGCGTGCGTTGTGAGTAAGACGTATTCGCTACTGTGTATTTACCGTGGTAAGCCCACGTTCGCATTGTTGCAAAACGGGCGCGCGTGCGCACGTCTTCCTTGACATTAAAATGTACACTTACATGCGTTCCATCGTGAAAGCGTAATATCCTCCCGCCCACCGTTCTCTCTTTCTTCTTCCCTGATCATCTTCCCTCGCCGTTCTTCTATCTTTCTTCTTCCTCCTTATCGTTCGTAATCGCTATACAATGTGGGCGGCGACGAGTCAAGTGCGCCCTTCGGCATTATGAAAAATTATTCCGTTATTCGCCGTCATTGCCAAATTACGATGGCAAATAAACGCAATAAGCACTCGTAGTTTTAAATATACGCACTTTTATATTTAGTAGGAGAGAATCAGAAGTAAAAGTAAATAAAGGATACACGTACGTTACCAGAATTTATTACAACGGAATATTCTTCTTTATTTTCTTTATTTATTACTTTAAGAATTACGATGCGGATAATAAAATAATATTACGAAATATTATAAATAATGGAAAATATTATGAAATAATTATCAATATTCGTATTGAGCAACGACACGTTTTGCCGCGTGCATTTGCAAATCGAACGCGTTGCCTAATTTTGCATTCTTCTTTCGTCACTCTCGCGCGCTCTCATGTTTCTTTTTCCTTGATTTCGCATGACTTCGTATAAACTGGTTCGCGTCTTCTCATTCTCACGTATACGAGTCGAGTGTTTTATCGGTGCGAGTGCACCGCGCTCAAGTTACGTTGACCGACGCATTTTTGCAGAACGGCCTCTTTTTGCCTCTTCAGGCAAAGGACGGTTGAACAGCTTAACGTTGATTTATTACCTCCGAAGCCTGTTCTCACAGATTTTTCACCTAAAGCTTAATTACCGAGCTATTTAAGATTGCACATTCAGAAATGGTGAAAATGTCAATTAAATTTTTGTTTATGGGAGATTGTCAATTCCAAGTGGACGGAAGATCGATCTCTGGCGATTGTCCCGGAGCAACACGCGCATATTTATCATGGCACCTATCGACGTCCGTTTTGATGCATTACTCGCCGGGCATACAATGTCGCGCATTGCGGCATTTTCTTTATCTTGCCCGCGATCGAATGTTATTAATGGAATAAGGCGTACACCTTGCACGCTTCTTGTTTACGATCGCAACGTTTTTCTTTCATTCCCGCGATGTTACACGGCGTTTAATGCGTCACATCTGCGACGATCTCCCTTTTATTTTCCATGGTCGAATATCACGCGTTCGCTGTCCATTGGGTCAAGTGCGGATACGAGTATCATTACGCATATATTTTGTCGATATTTATTTTCTTTCATTATTCGCACAAAGTGTGGTATCGCCACACATTCTCATTCGTTCCCGTTGGCTTTTTGTTCGCTCCTTTGCGAACCACTATTCGGTCAACCACGCCTTCTTGTTTTATATCTGTTTTATATCCGTTGCTCCGCCTGTCGTGTCCCTTGTTATTTTTTATCACTCAAAACTTTATTTTCTGATCTTCTCTTCTTAGTGCACCAACAGGATGATTGCCTCCATGCGTTACTCGAATAAAACAAGGCGTCGCCGTATCCGGTTCGAACAAAATACTTTCACAAATTGTGCCAAAACCTTGAGTTGATATAATATATGCAGATTAATAAAATAATAACAGTGACGTTCTGTTATTAATTTTATTGGCCTTAACTAGTTTGAACGTTTACGATGTTTAATTGATCATTAATTAAATTAACTGACCCAATTAAGTTTCCATCTATGAAAATATTCATTATGATATAGAGATATATAAACGTATATTATATGATACGTAACGTACGTCTTATCGGAAAAGATTATAGTCTTTATATTCGAATTATTTTCTGCGCCATTAACTGAAGAACTAAAGTTAGAATCGTTTGTTACGCAATATAAATGCGGTTATTAAGTACCGCCTAGCGTAGTTATAAAATAATTATGAAGAATATTGCTGTTGACATCGAGTATAATTTTTGCTGATAAATATTCGCGCGCGCGAGATTTTTTATCGAGAGGTTTATGACGGACGATGTTTAACCAACCGTCTAATTTTATAATAGACCTTTAACCGTTTATGTTATTACGATAATATTTTTACGATAATTGGCGTAATCTTGGTATAAATATTATATGCTTCTACATAATCTTTATTTTACTTGGCATTTACAGCTAAATTCCTTATCTATACGTCGCGTGCGATCCAAACTCTACTCAAGATATAGAAGCATTCATGCACGCAAATTGCGTCTCACCATAATTAACATTCATGGTATGGCATTAATTAATCATGCAACACGCGATCCTTAGGATCAAATGCGAAATAGAATATCGTGATATTCAATATTATATCCTTCAAAAGATTTTATTCTTTCCAAGTCTTTTCTGATGAAGTTTAGTTTGAATATTTTCTAGCGTAAGCGTTGATTTCAAATCTCGTCTATTTTATTTATTTTACTTGTTAGCTTACTCCGCTGTTAAAAGATCCTGACTGCCTTTTCTGACTGCCAAGAAGCAGTTGTAGTCTTTTTTTTACTGAAAGGCAATTTTTTTTACCGTAATTAGATTCACATTTTAATATAATTCTATTCGATCAATGCGTATATAATCGTGATGTATACCAGCGAGATACTATTAGTATCTTTCACGGATTGTTCACGTTAATAAAGCTTGAGAGAAAATTAGCTATAGCAATTGTAGTCATGCCAATTGAGAGCAAATACATGGCTTTCGCGATCAGTTCCGGCAGACATTTTCACTTCGGCTGTAGCGAACATAGCGGAAATCAATCTTCAGGAGCGGTAGAAAGCTATAGGCTTTTCGAACTATTGTCTTTCGATGTTTCATCTCGTTATACTTGTACACTCGATGAGTCTGTGTGTACTCATATGAGTGGCTCATATCTACATCATCGTATAATTTTGTTACGATAGATTCTTGGAATGATTCCAAAATGTCGAGGTTAAATAGTAACTACTTAATCGAAAGGTGTTCAAAACTGGTAAATCAAGTTGGCGAAGGTCGTTTGTTGAAAGAAAATATCTTAATTTCTCCTACCCTGTAGATTATATCTTATAATGAAATGGAAAAGATATAAAGATAATTATGGTTCGTTGCCTGAAATGAATTTAATTTGAGAAAACTGATGACATTTGCATAAATTTGCATAAATGCGTCAACAAACGTCAATTTAACTCGACAGAAATTTACGCTTATTTAAAATTTGCACAATCGGCGATTCACTGTTGAGTCTTTCCGTCTCCAAATCTGCAATGCAACGCTCTATGGTCCGAGACACCCTGTATATTTAGAGCGCCCGCGTTGAAGTAAGACGTAAAGCCGTGCGTGTGCACGGGCGTTCGAAACAGGTGACGGCCGTCTAAGGTAAAAGTGCATAATTAATGTTCGTCTAAATACGGCGGGCGAAAGACTTTACCTCGGGCGATCTGACTTCGTCGTGCGGCCAATTAGAGGCCGGCGAATGTCGGGCGTGGCGAAAAACGGCCCCGAAAGTGGTCAGGCTGAATTGCGTTACCGCAAATATATTTTCTCCTTTGCTCCCTCTCTTCCTCTCTCTCTTTCTCTCTCTCTCTTTCTCTCTCTCTCTTTCTCTCTCTCTCTCTCCGTTCCGCTCCTGTCACTTCGCGCCTTCCATCTTATATCTTCTTTCTCGATCAACTCTCTACCCGGCCTTGATGCCCAGTTATTTTTCTTTAACCGTCACGATTTCGCCATCGACGACGATCACGTGTCTCACGCGTGTAAAACATGTCTCCTCCTCGCATTTATGCATTTCTTCTTTTTTTCCTCTTTTCCTTTCCGTAACGCAGAATTGGAGCGTGCAGCGTGGTACGGTCGGTGGAAGCCAGCTCCAGAATTATATGGAAAGGCAGAAGTAAGAATGTTCTTTTGCGAAGCTTGAAATCGACTTTGCCTTGACGGCAATAAGAATTGCGGGCGAGTATTAAAGTTATATTGTTTCGAGCAATTTTTAAATATACAAAAATATGGCGTAATATGGCGGTTCAAGTTATCAAGATATTATAATTACAAAATTTTTAAAGTGTTATTACTGATAATGTACAGATATTCCTATTAACTTTTCTACAACTTTTCTACAACTTTTTTACTATTGACTTCAACGAAGGATACTCGATTATACATATACGTCCGGATATGTGTAATATGAAATTTATTAATATAAACACAGCGTGCCACTACTCATAGCGTATTATTACGGTGTCCGCCGTAGCGAAATGTTGGCGTGCGTTAAAGGGTGTAATACATAATATACATATGTGTAACGTAATAAATCCCGCGAAATTACATATTATAACGCGATATTGCGTAAGGTATAATACATGAAATTAAGAGCTACTTGAAATTCACCAATCGGCTCATATAACCCGAGATAACCAATTTGAAGTACAACCCTAAGTTAAAGACGCAACGATTTCCCCAGATATATCTGCATTTAAATAAAATTTATCAATCGTGAATAGGAAGTCGGCAAAAATGTATACTACGCAGAACTTAGATGTTGAATGTAGAAGTCATAGAAGTCGTGCTCGTTTAACAGTCTTCGTAGCCTTTTGTACGGCCGGTGCGCGGCGGTTCGTAGCTTCGCTGTAAGATTCGCAGAGAAGTGGAGCGTTGCGAGCTGATCGATAAACGTCGCCGCGCGAACCGCCGCGCCGAGCGACGGTTTCGCCGATCACAGTCCGCTTCGTTCTCTCGACGTCACCGCGCTTTAAATGCCGAGAACGCTCCGGTTTAGCCCTGCAAAAGGAACGTGTGGCTGGTTTTCAAGGTTTGCCGGCACGTACCAGGACGTGGTATGCACGTGGAAACGCTCGTACTAGCACTGAGCAATAACCGATCTCGTTATGATTGGCAAATCGAGTGCGTGAGCGTTACTTCGCATGCTGCGTTTTCTCCTCGGTCGCGTAGTTTTTTTCTCTTCCTCTTCCCGCTCTGTCCGCGTTATTTTTCTCTCGTCGTGCGACGTGACGGAAGGCTTTATCTATTTTTCTTTTGAATCCATAAAACGTAAGCAACAGATATTAGCTTTACTTTGCGTCTTCTTTCAGTTATTAAAATAAAATGAAAAACTATAACGTAAAATAGAAACCTAATTTTACGAAATCTTTTCACACGCTTAAGCGTTCGCATAATTAACTCTGAAAAATTTCCTCCGAGAACAGATTCCCTTTGAATTCGCCGGGAATTGTTTAAAATCACGTTGCGGTCCGAGAAGAGAGCCCCGCGCCTCTTTCCCGCCGAGATGAACAGAAATTCCTCGACGGATCAAGCGGGGTTCGCGCTCTCACCTGCTTGCGCGGCGCGTCGTTAAAGTGTTACTGTCCCTTTCTGCATCTATTTTACGGTTATTTCGCAAGCGTCGCGGGTTGCGTCACGAAGCGCGCGCGCGCGCGCACGATTGCAGCGCGTTCCCCTCGCTGTTGAAATCCGCGCGCGAGACCGCTCGAGCGTCTGGGAAATTCGTTTCGATCGGGCCGAGCCAGGGCAGGCGGCCGACCGCGCGGAAAGACGCCGAGCCCAGAGATCGCGTTCTCTCTTGGCCACTCGTAGGAGGAGCGGTCGCGTCTCTGTCAAGGCCCTCCGCGTATATTCTTATCGAGGTGTCCCACATCGGTGGATCCGCGAGGTCGTACTACCCGCGGATGGCGACGCCGATCTATGGTCGCTCATCGTGAAAGTCGCGCGACTCGGAATGCGAAAGGAATGCGATACGCGTAACGCGAACGTCCGATTAGACGAAAAAGCCTTTCCCTGAGACTGGGTTACTCCGAAAATTAACTTTTCACTGAATCGACTTTTCCGTAGAGCCTCAGAAATGGCGTGTAAACTTCTGCTCAGCGAAGAGCGTAGCCAACACGTTTATATAAAGTCAATTAATAAGCTTGCCTTTTATTTTGTACTTCGGTTCGATATAATTCCTGTATTATACATTTTGATATTGAATATCATATATGTAATTCGTTCGTTTATCGTAGTTATATGAGTTTTTGACGTCAACAACGGACGTAAAACAATGATGTCGTTCTTATCAGTGCTATTTTTGTAACACACTGATCGGCGCGATCTTTTTATTATACATGTGCAGCGGAGCTCCATTTGTCAGTGTCCGGTTTATCGGCGTGACGTCGACTCGAGCTGAACTTCCTCAACGATGTTGTCAGGCATTTGATGATACCTGTCTCGGTCATCTGTTTCATAGATCAAAGGTCGGTCACTCTTGCTTAAATTAAACCTATAAAGATTTAATCTATATACACGGGAATGCACTGATCGTTATATGATGGATTTATCAGTTTTGTTATCTTTACTCACGTTTTATCGGTTAATCCTACATGCGATTTTTGTAAGCAAAAAGCTTGAAAATTAACAGATACTGTTAAAAGCAAAGATATAAATCTTTGAATATACACGGAAAAAAATAATATTGCATTACATCTAATTGGAAATCCCGTTAATACAATAACAATATTAATGAAACAATTATTTGTTTTATTAAAACAAAAATATTAAATTAACAAGATTATTTCCAATTACACTAATGCTGTTATCTATTTACATTATTTTTTACCGTGTACGTATGCATTGTGAGGAAAATTTTAGCTGAAAAATTGTTTGCAAAAATATTGCAGAACTATTTAGTAATACTGATAATACGTTAATTGGGCATTGTGTCATTCACATTAGACTCATCAAAAGTTAGCGTATAAATGTTTAATTAATGATCCGCGTCTTGCCAATCTTAATGGAGCTGAAAAATAAACATTCGTTGTAGTATCAAACGTAACTGCAAACGTAACAACAAAATGCTGTAACATCTGGAAAGAATCACCTATTTTAAATGACAATGTTCCGTTTGAGAAGCTTATGGGGAAGGAGAGATCTCGTGCTCTGTTTCACATTTTTACTTGTATTTAGCATACGTAATAAGAATATACATTGCTTTATATGTATCGAAAATTTTAAAGAACGCTATACGGGCTCCTTTCTTTGCCTATACGGATTCAATTCTATTGTACGGATATCCATTGCCTATTTATTTGCTCGTTACAAACGTAGCGATTGAATTCGTATCGCGAGGCGGTGAGAGTGCAATGATTCGCGCGTTCTCAACAGCTCGGACGCTCGGAGAACGTCGAATCGCCGAGATCCATTTTCACTCTCGCTCATTGCTTAAGCGCGATCGAGTGAGAACTCTAGGAACAAAGAATATCGGCTCTTATCTGAAGTGCGATAAAAAACTTGACGTATCTTTTGCCGTTGCCTCCGAAATAGAATCTCCTCGAATAAGATATAGTAGCATATACGCGGAAGACTGAAAAAAGTGTTTACAATTTTCTGAGCTGAAATTATCGCCAAATTAATTGTCAAATTCGGGAGCGTATTATTCTTTTTATGCAATTTATTTTGTATATGGCAAGTATATATATTGGTAAAATAATCGAATAAAAGTAAGTAGAATGATTCTATTTATATCGAATGGCGTGGAAATACGTTTCGACGTCACGCATTGAAATAAAATACAAGAGGTGTACATACAAATATATACGCGGGTTGCGCACCGATATGTCTTTTGATGTGGTCGGATTCTTTATCAGGTTTCTCACTCACGTTCTTACATCCCATTGTACCTTATGCATGAAGAGCTATCGGAGGGCTATATTTATCCGCTCCAAACCCTTGTTTCTTTGGTGCTGTACGGAGTATCGCGCAGCGCCGCAACCGTATAATCTCAGCTCGCAGTGTGGCGACCGTGATGATAATAAATAAATGGCGACGGAGATAGGCGCGAAGAAATGGACCACGGGACGCGGCCAAGTGATAAAACCTCTTTCCCCCGTATCGTTTTCGAGCGGATTTGTAGGCGGAACCCCGCTCGCGCGCGTCCGCAAATAAGTCGGCGCGTTGCCTATTATAGATACGCGATTACGTCCATTATGCAGCGCGAGTGTCCGTCGCGAAAAGTGATCCTCGTCGGGTTATATAAAACGAGTTTATTCATACTGACATGGCGCGAATTGGCGCTATAACTGCTGCGTTAACATTGTCTTCATGCATTATTGAAAAATCTCCGCAACTCATAGACCGTAAAGTTAGATTTCGATAACAGCGCCGATGATTAATCGCGAGTGCGATAATTAAATGCCGGCGTGGCATCGCGTGGTTGCGTAAAACGTCATGGATGCGCTGACTCTGTCCGTCCGCGGCGCGGGCTTTATCGTGATACTCTGTTTTTCCTTTACTCGATCCCCGTAAGGAGAGAACTAATCTACAAGCTTGACGACAAATTCGCGACGCCTTTATAAAACCCATCGTGGCTTAACGTGAGAAAATACCGTTTCGACACGACGGACGACATTGTTCTACACTTCGCACTCTCATTCGCAGGTGAAACGCACCTACTCATCGAGTGTTGACTCTGCGTGCACGCCACTCATTAACTACTCTTACGAGTCAACGAGTCCCGAGAGAAGCTATTAACCTCTCGCGAGGATACAACGTAAATGTCAAATCTCTCGAAAATTATTACATGATCGTCGGTGATAAATGTAACGTTAACGAGCAGATCCGATTTGTTTCGACTGCTCGATGCCGCTTATTCGATTCTTTATATTTTTTTTTGCTGGAAAAACACCACAAATTTAATGCACGAATTAAATTTACAAATTTAATGTAAATTAATATTACATGTATAAATTTAAAATGTATAATACACAGAATTTTATTCCACAAGGACACTGTTATTGAATTCTCATTGACATAATTACTCCGTGTTATTTATCTAAAGTTATAAATACATGTATATATTTATGCATATTACGTAACTTGGCAAATTTATAGAATGTTAACACATTTAAATGAAACAGCGGCGATTAATTAAAAAATCCTGTTCTACGCAAGCATTTCAACATTTGTCAACATGAACGATACATTCCGCGTTAAACATTTTTGGAAGCGTGAAAATGGCATCGTGATATTATTTAACGCTTTCACGCTTGCAACGTATCACCGGTGACAAAAACAGTCGTTGTGCAAACGTTAAACGGCAGTGAAAGTATTAAGTAAGTTGTTGATGTTTCTTAATTCCGTCTAATCATAAATAATTGTTTCTCGCTTTTTCAACGTCTACAATTTTACAATCGTGGTTTATGAAACGATTTTATAAAACCAGTCGGGATCGATTTTATTATATCGGATTATATGGAAATGGCGAACGCGCGCTCGGATCTCGCGTTAGTTTTATGTCCCGTATCTTTCTCGCCGATAGAGCCGGAGATATTTCACGCAGGCACGACCCGCGATTGGCTCCACAGGAACATTCACTCGCATTGGATTGTTTCTGTTGGCAATCAAACGTCAGCTCGTAGCGTAAGAACAAACGAAAAGTAAAATCGAGAAAATTCCGAAGCTTTATGAGGGAACGTTATAAAAAATGATAGGGGTCTATTGAACCAGATATAAGTCGGTCATTACAAGCATCACAAGCGCGTTTGTTACGCAATTACAAAAAAATTGTTTTTAAATACCGCGATCGGTGAGCAAATATTGAACCACTAAAATCTGTCAATTATAATCGTGTCTTTTTTATACCAATGAAATGTAAACTTGGACTAAGGGAACTTGGCCTTCGAACTATTGTCCGATCAAAATTAAGCATCAACATATATAATTATTAAGTCATTTATTACCATTATCATTGCACTGGTTTTTATTACTTAAATATCTCCTAACAATTTATTAAAGTATAATTAAATTTATGATTTAAAAAAGAGGTCAGATGTAACACATGCATGGCATTAAAAAACGTTACAAATAAGTTAAAAAAAACCTTTTGTCATACTCATTATTGTTTGGTCTCGCGGAATTTTTAACTTTTTGAATAATCTCAGTATTTTCCATTCTGTATTTTCTACTCGTTATTTCTCTCTTTGATATGCTTTTAATGCGTCGCATAAAATGTCGAATTACACTTCTTTTTAATGATAATTCTAAGCAGCTAGGAAGAATTGCGTTTGAAACAGTGCGGAATGCGAATAAAAGAGGATTATAGGCAGTCAGTCACAATGTACCATTGTAGCACGCTCTGGAACGTGCGGCATTATATTCTCTTACTTCCAGATTCGCGATATTTACCTCCCATTCAAAAACTCGAATCAAATTCACAACATTTTTTTAAAAACGAACCATGTCAATAACAGCGCGCGAACAGAAACGCATTTGTTCTTTTTAATCTTGAAAGAAAGAAAATTCTTTTAAGTGTTTAATCTTTTAGTTTTAATGTGTCGATATCCTGATGAAAATAAAATCATTTATTTTATATAATAATATATTATATGAAATATAATTGAACTTTCTATATATAAAATTGAGTAAATAAAATTTCTCAGTTACACGATTTCAATTATAGATTTTGATCTTCGAGATACCGTTACAAATCAAAAGTCATGTCGATTCGACGCAATAGTTGCATAATAAAAGATCACCGTAGCAGGATTAAGGATTAACATTCACATACATATCGTATCCTCGTGTGTCAAATGAAATTATCAAGTCTCTTTCTCTCTTAATATCGAAAGCGAAGCGAGTGGAGCCGCCGCCGTCGCCGCGAGGCGAAGGGGAGATCCACTTCCTGGTTGCTATAACGTTCGCTTTCTTTGTTTCGTTTGAGAGCGAAATCTGTGTGCGAGGCGGGAAAAAGACCGGCTCGCGCGCGCGCGCGCGCGCATTCGAGCGCTCATCGCGTGAAAGTACGAGCCTAGTTTATCTGACCGACAATGTTGCAGTAGGTATTACGGGGCTGCGCGCCAAGCGCCAGAACCCGATGCTTACCGCGAACGTGACCTTTTTCTGGTATTTAGAATAGCCAAGGCATTTGCAGAAGACGCTCCGCCGGCGCTCTCTTGCCGCGCGAATCAATCTTCCATGGCATTCTTTCCCAGGATGGCATTAATGACAATAATGACAGCGATGACAGAAGGAGCGACGTGCCGCTGCCATGCCGTCGCGCTCGTCCTCGCGAAATTCTCTCGCCGCTTGACGCTCTCGGTGTTTACCTCCTCGTGCGATTACGCCTTTGGCACGCTGCCTCGTTCGCGAACAAAATCGAGCGTTAGTTCACGCCGCGAATACCTAATGATTTCGCGAACGCGGGGAATTAACGTAATATACATGTTTCACTGTCCTCTGTTAATTTTCAACGTTTGCTCGACGCTCCGTGGAATCGATATCGTTATGAATGAGAGAGTCGCGCACGTAACAAAGTCATGCTGCAATGCAAATAATGTAAGAGAGTTTTGTTCGAGATAATTGAGCAATTATATTCGTATCGGCCTGTGTACAGGCTATTATCAAGATTCGCGGTCGGTTGCATAAGCGCTCGTAACGTGGTTTGTCATGACTCGACTGGTGATGCTATATACTCGATATGTTGTCATTAATGTCATTCAATCGAGCCACGTAAAAACTAAGGGTTTTTTTCCTCGTTTGCCGCCCCTCCCGCCCTAAGAAATGTACGTACATTGTCAGTAAGGTAGTATAATGAAGAAATGCTCAAATAAAAGCGTTATCATTTATTAACAGAAGTGAATACATCTTTATTTTACGTAATTATCGGAATATGTAACTACATAAAAATATGAAATATAATACAAATATAAAATTTTTAGCTTATGAATCTTTTTGTTATGTAAATGTATTTTTATAATCTTACGAACGGCGCCACGTTAATCCGAAAATCCCGCAAATTTCAACTTATTCTATTCCGAATCTCCGCAAGTTCGCACGTTGTTCTGATACAATTTGCATTGAAAAAAAAAGTTTAAACTGTTTCAAGGATAGAGAGAAGCCTCTCTCTCACGTATTGAACGGAGAAGTTTCGCATGTAGAGTCGCTATACCGCCGCTAAAGGCTATAGAACATAGGTCGCGCGACGTAATGGTCGAAATAAAAAAAAATATATCACAGTAGAAATGGGTCGCGAGCGTGCGATTTCGAGTGCACGATCGATCGACAAATTGATAACGACGCGAAGCTATGCTAATGGACAAATCGTTGTCGTTCGTGGGATTCCGATTCCCGACGGTATCTCGCGCAACTCGTATCGCCGACAAACCGGCGAGTTCGCGTGCCGCGCCGAGGACGGAGGACGTGCATTCACGTAAGTCTCCGATAGCTTTTGTGCAACGTTGCTACGTCGTAATGATCACCGGAGCTAATTAGGTTGAGCTCCCGGAGTGTTTTAATTCCGATCGGCTTTAGTTAGCTCCATTTTTGGCGACGTTACTGTTCGTTTATTTAGCCATTTCGGACTAATGGACAGCAGGCACGGCCCGTGAGTGAGTTACGAACGAGTTTTTTCTTTCTTTCCTGCGGCTCCGATAAGAGAACAACGTGTACTTATGATAAATTGTTGCGAAGCGTTGTGCGTGATTGACTCGACTGCGTCACTCTTCTACAACTATATGTATCAGTAAATATTTATCAGTAAAAATAATGCATGCTCTTAGAACGAGGAGACTTGTGTCGACGAGTTTAGTGCAACGGCATACGTATTTCTGAGATACCTAACATCTATTTTGAAATGTGGTATTATATATTTTATGTCCAATCAAGAATTCCGAAACTTTTGTATTTATAAACATATTTACGGAGCAGCTGTTGTGAATTTACATTACAGTTTCCCGACCGCGTGTTTGTCGAATACAAATGATTTCGTAAGTTGCCTCAATTGTTTTCAATCGGCTTCGCCAATAACGGGTTTCTGCATGCCCGTAATTACTTCTTGACGAAAATTACAAGATTATAATTAACTGCAATATGTTAATGCGTGATTGAATGTTTTACGTGCCTAAGTTGGGGTAAAGTCTGTGAACATATATGTACAAATTTTTATTGCCTAGTGTTTCTATAAATATATTTTTCTGTAAACAATTATTATTCATTCAATTAATTTTATAAAAAATTTTGTGTTACTTTTTGGTTAATTATTATTGAACAACGTAAAACATTATTTGCAAAATGATAATATTTAATATTCTGAAAATAATAGACAATAGACAATATTTTCAAAAATATATACGGGAAAAAAATGATGTTATAGTAACAGTATTAGCTAACAGAAATCTAATTGAAAATAATCTTGTTAATTTAATGCTGTTAACTAATGCTGTTAATACAACGCATAATTTTGTTCTGCATAGCTTTATCTATTGACACAAGTACACAGTCTCGATTACATTGAAAAGATGTTATTTGATTCGTGTATCAATATGTTAAAAGTTAAAGTGCAGCATTCGACATAATAAAATCGCACGATCTTTTATTACGCGCATCGTGCTACTTGTTGAAGATCGAGGCTGTTGCACCAGAGGTCGTACATCGAAATCGTCCCGTCACGTACGATGACAAGCAAAATGAAACTCAAGGAGTCGCCTTTCACGGAGGTGTTTACGGTAGTGGAACAAGACGTCGTCTTACTTTGACACGTTGTTTACGGGGCAGGCAATCTGATTCTGTTACGGCTACGCTTCGTAGTTTGAATGAAACTTAACTGATTACTGCTTTTACGTTTTAAGGTGCATTTTCAATCGTAATGCGCAATATACTTCACCGTCTTTATAACTTGACGCAGTTATACCGACAAACAATGAGATAATAATTCTACTAATTTAGAAATAAACATATAAGTTTAGAAAATACGATTAAAAAATTTTTTTAATGTAAAATGAAATAAAATATCTATTTATATAATATTACGTCAAATATGCAATAATAATATTACACAATTTGTTGGATCACGTAATGTTTACTTTACTTAATAACTAATTATGGGATACGTGTATTATCACTGATAAATAATGATTAACTTGTTTTATAAATATATTAATTTATAAAAATATATTCTGTAATACATTCTGTATTCCAGTCTATAATAATTGCAGAAAGTTAGATAATTTATAAAAAATCACTGTTTTAAGAAGGATTTGACATACATTTTGCATGTCGTTCACGTTATCATGACGTCGAATTATGCAACTAAAACAAACGCGATAAACGCGAGCGATTCAAAATATGCAGATTATGTCGGCGCACAAGAAACGCCGTTATCATGTTAGACGTACCCCATAATGTTCCTTGCAATTGTACGCATTTTACATTTCGGCACGTCGCTTGGCGCCGCGGCACAATTCGGTTACGCTTATATAGCCAGGATAAATTGGGGGGGGGGGGGGGAGTAAATTGCACGGGTCTCGCAGGATCCATAAAGCCGTCACAATTTCGCGCGACGGCGGTGATTTTTGCACGTATTTTACAAGACGGTCGCGGCGAAGGTTGCACCGTGCAAAATGGCGCCGTGCTTCGATTGTTACCGAAAGTTTCCTGGTGGCAGACTACCATGAGATACACGGGAAGCGAGTAGCAAGAGAGATATAGAGAAAGAGAGAAAAACCAAAAGAAGTCTCGGGGACGGAAGTAGCTTTTGTCTCTGAGCCAGCTTTCATCCTGTTGCATTTAGAGATTCCACGATGCACGTGCACCGGGTGCCATTGTTTCACTTCGGGACTTCCTCGTTGCCAGAAACACGTTTGTGTCTCTCGCCTCGGTGCCGCAGCGTCGCTTTATTGCGACGTTACGTTTCCACCATTAGTCATCTCCCCACCAGCAAAATTGGGCTATTACCAATTCGCGCGTGTGCGTGCCTCGTGTTCGTTTAAAAGGAAGCAACCGAAGGAAGACATGTGTGCGTGATTCCAACACAAATTTGCATGAAATAATTTATTATTCCCGTTATTTCTTGATTGAGGAACGATAATAACGATAATATTTCGAATGAAAGGAAACACACTTTGATCAATGCATATTTTTGTAAAATAATACATTATTATCAATCGTTTTATCAAAATATGTTATCATTAAACAGAGATATTTAACTTTCTTCTTCTTATAAAAAAAGTGCACGAGTGACTGTGAATGCCTTTGGCAGTCCTGAAGATGAATATTGGAAAGACTTCCAGTGAAAATTACTATGATTAATGTTGCTTTGACTTGAAGAAACTGAAATGATATTACGTAACTTTCAGGAAGAATATTAGACATCGTCTGGTGGAAAAAAAACACAGAAATACTGTATTCAAATGTTGAATTTAAATGTAAATTTTACTTCGAAAAAGATTTCTAGTAAATAACAATCAGTCCATTTTACGAAGAGATAATTTTCTGCATAAATTATACGGATAAGAATTCAAATTTTCCCTTTCTCTCTTTCTCTCTCTTTCTCTCTCTTTCCCCTCCCTCTCCTTTAGTTAGAAATTATGCTTTACACATTATACGTACATTGTTTCTTAACGGCATAAATCTTGCGACATTTATTTTACGCCACGTTTGTTTTGTGCCACGTCGAAACTTATTGCCCACGACTAGTCGTCAGTTTTTTTCTTTCTGGATACCGATTGCCAAGCTCGCTTGGACGGAAGTCTGATAATCGCATATGCGTCAACAACATTCATGCGCTTGTGTGCGCCGCGCCGCAGTTACGCAAGCTGAAGTTTTCAACCGTAGAGACTGGACCTCCGGATAACTACGAGGCTTCGGGCTAAATCGATAATCAAATATACATGTTTGCGGCCGTTTCTTACATCGCGCTGATCGGATAAATAGTGACGCACGAGTATTTTAATTAGAAGTTCTCTCCATTGATGCTTTCTTGCCAAGTCGTTTAAGAACTATGTTTAAAAAAATTCACAAGCTACTGTGTAATTTACAGTCGTCAATTTGTATGTCCTGCGAAAATTGTTAGATAATAATTTAAATGACAAATAATGTAGCAGTAATGAACTTTATGCGTTTAACGATTCACGCCGCGATATTTGCGTTTCTTTCGGGAAGTTATAATCGCGATTGACTATACCAAGTAATGTGGCTATTTGAATATTGTCAATAAAAGTCTACATCAGGGAGTTTTTTTTCACATGAAATATTATGCAATGAAGATTTCGAATTCGCAGAATCTTTATTACGTGATACAATCGTGACTATATCAATTCTATATTGGGATTTTTCATGTCTCGACGAGGTTTTTTTCTCAGCGAGACGACACGTTTTTATGAATAACGGATATCTTTCAAGTATACGAGTATATGGTGTGTTCCGATTATCGTGAATTCTTTGATACTTACTCATAATCGGCCGGCACTCTTTCCGCTTTAACTTTAAAGATCGAAGTCCCTAACGCAGACGTGACACCAAACGACATAGGAGGTTGATGCGCGTCGGAGTATTCCGACACGCGACGATTTTCGCCCACTGCGTTTACGGATTGGCTCGTGGAACAGATGGAGGACGCACTATGATAATTTTAGACATTAGCGACATTTCCGTGTGTGTCAGTGGGTCACCTTATCTCGTGAGAACGCGTTTTCTCGCGGTGCACACACAGAACGTCGAACGACCCTCCGAAACGGAGGAGGTGTCAACTGTGAAGAAATACCGAAGCGTGTGTATGTGTGATGAGCGAAAAGCGGTCGATGATCCGCAGGAATGTTCCACAGACCCTTTTACTGTAGCTTCTCGGTGTCTGTCACAGAATTCCATCCGACGCGAAAACAGAGCGGAATCAAGTATCCTCTCGCATTTTCGGGATTTATGTCTGTCACGAAATTCCATCCGACGTGAAAACGAAGCGGAATCGAGCACCCTCTCGCATTTTCGAGGTTTATGTTACAGCGTATTCTTAATTCATAAGGTAACACTTCCGGAGAGAAACTCGTCGAAATTGTATTCTTACTTTGCTCTACTCGTAACATTACGTTTGAATATTTTACACGTATCTGTTTAGCAGATTGGGAGTTTCTACTTCTTAAAGAAATTGTTTAAAGGGAAAGATAGAGAAGCGCTGAAGAGCTTAGGGTACTGTTAATCTCTAAGAAGAGAGATAATAGTACTTAAAAGATCACAGATATTAGCCGAGATTAAATATTAATCTACCGATCATAGTCCGGTCTAACTTTATGATTTCGCACTATCGTTAATCACGTAATAAGTTGCAGTATAATGAATAAAGTTCTATCTTTCATGCGCGATACCGCCGTTTGTTATCACAGAAAATTATCGTCGAATTGAAAGTTTTACTGCTGACTAATTGCTATTTCCATTGGAAATAGCACTTAATCAGCAGTAACTTGAAGGTACATCTCACACCGTGGACAACGCTCGATTTTAAAAACATGAATCTCAGATCAGTGCATTTTCAATTCTTCATCCGAAATTATTCCAATAATTGGAGCAATTTAAGCAATAAAAAGTGAAAATCTTTTGTCTACGTGCATCGATCGGGCGAGCGGGTATTATTCCACGCGCGGACTTGATCGTGAAATTAATTTGCGTGTACCTAATGAGCTCGGCCGCAAAAAATTGCGGCTTATTTTATAGTTTGTTTGCCAGACGTCAGTCGTTAGCCAGGCGCTTCGTGAATGTAAATTTATCCGGTTGGGTAATATACGCGCTGCCGCGCGCCGTTCTCGCAGAAACGAGAAACGCCACTTGATCCTTCGAATACGGATACCGCTCCTTCTCTCTCGCCGTTTCCTGTCCTTGGCCGTACCTCTCTCTTCGCGCGAGAGTTCGATCATGGGCTTCCCTTTCCTCCGAAAGGTCGCCGATCAACCTCGGTCAGATGCATCTACTCCGTCTCGTAAAAGGGATGGTGACGATGAAGTTGTACAAGGCTGCCCTCTTACAAACTGGATTCTCTCTCTCGCTCTCCTTCTTTCTCTTCGACTCGTTATTAATACTAGGAGGAGACTCGTTAATTGGTTGTCGAGTAATTTTCTTCAGCTCGGTTTTAACAGCTCCGAGGCGAACCATAGAATCTATCTTGTGAACTATTTTAATCTATTCTTGGATCAAAAGAACCTACATTTATCTGCTTTTTCTCCTAATTTTTTTTCATACAGTCCGATCTCTTGTGCGCTTTTTATTATTTTTCTCTCAACTTTAGTTATAATTTATAATGATCGAATTAGAGACAATTTTTTAATTATATATGAAAAAAATTGACTAAAATCTTTTGTTTTAAAGATTCATTATAATTGAAATTTATTATACTGAAAATAATTGTAAATTTAACTCCACTATAATGCACATTATGTTGTTTTCTGATTTCTTAATCTTTCTATTTCCAAAATTGCTTCTAAGTGATCATATAGTTTCTTGAATATTTTTTTGCACTTGATATTATATTAAAATTGTTTTGTAAATTGGACAAGTCAAACGTTTGAAAGAGTTTAATCGTAGAGAGACGTATATAATTAATCCAAAAAAATAATTCAAGATGTAATTGCTCATAAAAAATATCCTTAAAGATATCGTGACGAATGTGATTGGATTCAAGGAACTTATAAAAAAAAAAAAAAAAACAAGCACACAATGTCGCTGAGATAATTGCAACTTGCGATAATCGTATTCTGCGCCGATATCGTTGCACGCTTGAGCCGCGTTGGCCTGATATAATATGCACGGCGACTATTTTTGGAGAAACGTAATCGTTAGAAGAACTGCATAAGAGATTAAAGAAACATGTTGATCCCGTTGTTAACTTTTGACCCTTTCTTTCCGATATTTCGTAACAATGTTTAGAAAAAGATATCTACAATGTGAAAATCGGCAGACAAAGCGTAAATATTTTGTATCGATATGTATATATGGGTCTGTATCATCGTGAGTATTCGGCACGAAAATCATAAATTTAAAAAACCTTAAATTTTTGCGAGACTCATGCGATAACCGATTTTCACTTGAAAGCTTTTCGGATAATCACTCAAGTTCGAAATATTTAAAATACTTTACGCAAAAAAAAAGTTTAAAAAATACGACAAATTTTTACCAAGAAATTATTAATTCCAATTTTTTGTATTTATGCGATTAGATAATATAAGAGCGACGCGCGCGCAGCTCGCACGCTATTTATAGAAGTTAAAAAACTTACACAATAAAATATTAAATAGCTCAGTAATAATCCTGTCATTTCGATCCAACGACGTTCGAATAGTTTCGTTAAAAAATATACATAATATTTTTTAAATTATACTCAAACAATAAGAAAGTTTTTATAATGCATAATAATATTAAAGATAATGTAATTACTACAATTGCACGCGATGCTTAATCGTCTACAATTCCAGACTTCTGAAGTCGTAAATAGCTTGCATCACTTGCGCAGACGACCGAGAGAAAAATCGTGCTCGTGAATAACAACAATATCACCAATCTTTCAAAATTAATGAATGTTTAAATGTTCGTTAATTACATTGTTGCCGTATTTGACCTGATATACCGAGGTTATATATTTTCGATAAAGAGCAAACAGCCCAAAGGTTGTTAATGGTATCGTAATGTTATTTGTTAACATGAAACAACAACGATAAATCGTGCGAGCTACACTTTCTGATTACTCTATATAAAATCTGTGTGACAAATGCAGCCGTAATTGCACGTATAACTGGTATTTCATGAAACTGCATATTATTAATATCAACGATTTGAATTGCTAGAATATGAAATCAGGAAAAGTCGATGTTCTATACGCTTTGAAAAGCGACTCTTGCTCCATATTGTGCTGTGTACGAGGATGATTCTTTTACGTAGACATTATAGAATCGTATTTTATAAGGTATCGGGGTTGACGTTAGGTAGTAACTGGCTTACAATTAGCAGAAGTCAAAGGTGAAATATCATACGGGTCGCGATAATGTTATATCTTTTAAGTAAGTTACAATGTAATGAACAACGAGATAATGGGTATGAAAATATTCGATAAATAATCTTATCTATAATACGTGTTTATTTACCACATGTACGATTTTATTTTAATAAAAAGTTAATTCAAGGCAGATAATGGTAATGTTTTACTCAGATTTACGCTATTAATATTGAAATATAAATAGTTGCAAGATTAATGAGATTCTCCCATCAAAATCTTGCTGAAGATGGCATTTATCCAATATTAAGATATAAAAAAGGGATTTTAATTTAGAGAGATTACGTAAATCAAATATTAAATAATATCAAATATTAAGAGCTCTCTATAATACAAAAGAATTTTTTTTAATCATACGCAAATATCAAACTCAGTTATCGCCGATATAAATAATATTAATTATCTTAATGAATGAATTATATTATATCTACTGATAAGTGAATCGAGACAGGTATAATTTCGACTGAAATTCTTAGAACATTAAGATTATAATCTCCACATTTAATTTTTGTGTCTTTAAGTTTCAATCATTGACGTTAAAAAAAAATCCGTGCTTCACTTCGAAACTGTATTTATACGTAATATTATATATTTATGACATTCCAAACTCTGCTAGTATAGATGCTGATAAATTTTCAACATATCATCATTCTTTCGCATAGCTTCACGTGCATTCCTACTCACGTGACGGGATTCTACGTGCGCATGTAGAGAGAAGGAGAAGATTTGTGAGGGAACGAGAGGTCGAAAGTGCGATCCTGGCAAAGCTCCTTAAGTATTATACGTATTATTGAACTCGGCTCTTTTAAAGCCGAAGTCTTAAGGTGTGGCGCGCAGAGCTTTTAGCGTTTTAACGTTCAACGATTATAATGCTCAACGAAACAATCCGCCGAGCGGGAAATGTGGAGATGCTTACGACGAAAGCGCATTCGTTGCGTTGCATTGCGCGATGTTAACGATGTTCCGGATGTTCGCGCGATTAATTCACACGTGGCTTTGTCGCCGTACCAATGTAAAACGCACGCTGCATTGTTATGCATAAATGGAGTTACTTAATGGCACGAAAATGGGAGAATTATAATAGCGCGGCGCTCTCATCGTGCTCTCGCGCGGCCGGCGCGGATAAAGAACAGATTTACCCGCGAATTACGCCGCTCGCGCTCGTCGATGACACGTACATACAAACGTACTTATCCGCGACACTTTCTCGTCGCGCGAGGCTTAACGGGCCCTCGAGATGTCTCGATACTTTGCGCTCCGAGCGATCCAATCGTTTCCAGTCGTTATGCAATCGCGAAATAAATTATCATTCCACTGTGCAGCATATATTTTATGTTGCATATTTATTCTTTGTACATATGTTACATATTTATATGGTGTCACAATTGTTTGGAGTTCGAAACGTCACAAATTGCTATATAAATAAGATTTATATTTGTTCAACATTTGAGATTATTTTCTTTTACATTCAAAAAGTCGTTAATACTAGAAGTAATTTTTGTCTGCATTACGCGATTATAATAAATTATTTAACGCAAGGAACGCACATAATTTTGCGAAATTACTCCAAGTAGCGTAATCGCTACGCTAGTGATGTATGCTTTCCTAATAAACGTAATTTAACTGAATCGCACGTCTCTGCGTACCTAATAGTTAAACCGTACTGCAAATTTAATCGTCAAGAGATAATCTCACGTTAGTTGAAAGCTAACTACATGAATACCTATATAGGATAACTCGCTTCGTTATAATACCGTCTCCGTCGGCTTTTCGATAAACAGGAATCCATTCAAACTAATTTGAAAGCAGTACTCTCCGCCTTTGTTGTTCGGCACGTTTGGAAGCCTGATAAGAGTTTCTTTACCGCTTCGGCGAAACGAGTAACGGAAAATTTCTATCATCATCGTTAACAGGATAATGTTCTGCCCCATGATCTTGCAACGATGATGACCGAGAGAGTACTCCGGTAGTTGAATCGCGTTTGAAGCCGCCGCGAACTTGGTCGACGTAACCATCAAGGGTTTGCTTAACCTCGGCAAGGTCGCCGCGTTTCCTGGCGAAACCCCCTCGGGTTTCTCCCTCTATTATCCTCCTTTTTCTTGTCCCTCACGCGTTCGCGCGCCCCGTCCCTTTTCGCTTCCTTTCTCCTTGCCGCCCGTCCCTCGCCAAATCAGTTGATACGATGTCGTTTTTCCTCTGTCCTCCCTCTTTCCCCTATCATATCCCTTCTCTCCCTGCGCCATCGCATCAGCTCAGTCGTATTTTGCGAAAATAACAGAGGTGACCCCGGTCCAACGTGACGTCAATGATTCGGTGACGGTTAATTATTAATTTAACGGCCGTTTGGATCTCAACTGACTTCCCTCCCTATGCGACCAACGAATCTGATCTTCTCTTCTGCTTTTGCTTTTGCTTTCAACGCTGTATTTTTATTTAGGAACGGATCCTACGCACGAAATTCTCTGGAACTCGTGGCGACGACAGAAATTTTCCATTTCTCGCTTGAAGGAACATTTTCAGACTTCCAAAAGCGCTAGATAACGAAAGTACAACACATCTCGTTTATAAATTTAGCCTGATTACATTCCTATTTAGGCGATGGAAATAATTGTGCTTTTTTATGAGACAATTAATACCTCAGATATAACATTGCGGTTGATATCGCAATCTAAATTTCTTTAAAATTAAAGTAAAATGCCATATATGTTTTTTTTCTTACAAATTTAATATTTTTGCGTGAGATTAGAAGTATTATTATTATTTTTAGAGATAAAATAATAATATATGGGATAAAATATTGCGTTAAGAAAAAAAGAATATTATTTTGCCATGTCAATACTGCTGTATATAAAAAAGTGTACTTTACATGCTGGCTGTGTTAATTTATTTAACAGGTGACAAATGAAGAGATCAAATTCCCGGTATCTTATCTCCGGTATCTTATAACAGGAATATCGAGAAAATTGTTTATAACTTCAGTCTTGATCTCTGATTGTATATCACGGTGAAATACCTACTTCGGCATGTGTGTACGGGTTAAAAGTTGTATGCTAATTTATGATAATCGTATTTAATATTATAACTGTTGTCGATTATGCGAATCGCGTTGCATCACGAAGATCTAATAAAATGAAGTTCAAGGACTTCTATGAATGTCGCAACGTGTGTGCCTCGCAGCTGCGCGACTGTCACGTAATTATAAAACCAGTTTTGCATAAAAGAGTTTTGCAAATTCCGATCTCTAAAAATAGGACGTGTATATTCGATGAGCGCATATACGTGTGTGTCGCGTATGTAAACGTAAGACGAGATCTCTGTACAAAACGATTGCGCAACAGTGGCAGATCCAAGAGTTGATTTCTCCCTTCCAAATTTCACACGCGGGAGAGCCTCTCGCGCAATTCGCGTGAAATTTTAATGTCGAATCCTCTGGCAATTCTATTAAGGGAAAAGTAGGCAAACGGATTTGTGCAATGTGTATCCACGTTCGTGATAGCGAAACGGATGCGCGCGCGCGCGCGCACGTTTTACTTTTAAATGCGCGACTCCTCGGCGAATCAGGACGTGTTTACGACCGGGGAATTATCCAGCTGGAGAGATAGTTATATACGTGGAAAAATTACGGCAGAGCCCGCGCGATAAGCTGCCCGCAAGAATCAGGATTGAGGGTCGGGGAGGGAGGGAAGAGTACGACACGTGATGCGGGAGTGGGACGTACCTATCAGCGCGGACGCTAGTCAACGCACCGAAGATCAATGACCAATGACGTCACACGGTTGGTTCGCGTTGCTCGCGCACGTAACCGCTCGCGTTACCACACCACGCGCGCACCCCAGGATCATCCACACATGCCAGTCGCGTACGCATATATCGCGGTAGTAAATTTATATACGAGAGAGGTGCCTCGTTTCGTCTCTCGAGCATCCTTTTTTTTCCCCCTCAAACCGCGTCAGATCGCTGCCATTTCGCTATCAGCGAGCTCTCGTGTTTCTCTTTGCGCTTTTTAGCTCGGCTCTCTCGCTATCTTTCTCTCATCGTCTCTTCTATTGTGCATGTTTCCTTACGTCATCTGCGAGAGAACTATTCTTGTATGATCTATCTAAGAAGAACCCGGTTTTTAATTTCGAGAAAATGAATATCTTTTACCAATGAATTTTCGTCTGAATATTTTATTTTCACGCAGTGAGAGATAGCTTAGTTATCGTAACATCTTGTATTAAAATCAATGATAATTATTCCATTTTTCTTTATTTTAAACAGTTCTTTTTATTCATAAATCACGTGATATATTTATGAACATGATACATTTAACAGGTGTACCTCTTACGTATGTATGTAATTGTAAAGAGTGGAAATTAGGAGCGGTTCGCGCTAATTTCCTAGTCGTCTCCTCCCCCCCTCTGCTCCCCTCCTTCCTTTCTCGTAGTTTACATTTTATATGAGAAAGAAGTGCACGTTGATATTCTCATTATGCACGATATTCCCACGTAGAGAAACCACGTGAATTATATAGTCTACAGCAATCCTGGTCTCGTTTATATGTGTAATCTACGCGTAGATTATCTAAACTATTATTTCATACCAGCCCCGGGCCCATCTCTATGCACAAACAATAAAAGCGTGCATGGGATATCTAGGGAGAGGCTTCAGGCTTATGTATATGAAAGAAATCGCGGATTAAATTTTTCTTTTTCAACTCGCTCCACGAGATTAGAGACGTGATGTCTCGTTATTCCGGTTATCTCGGACTTATCGCGTCTCTCTTCAACTTCAGATGAAAAGTCTGTCGCCGCGGTGCACGCAGTCATCCCGCACAATATTTTCCTTTCGCTACTTCAAAGACAGCGTCAGCTTCAACGGCACGACGATTCTTGTTCGCATCCTGGGTTATCGATAAGTGAGATACTCAAAGTGCTCAACGGCATAAACTCGGCAGATACCAATATCGAGAGAAAGGAATTTGAAGCTGAAAGACGTTAGAATGGGTCAAGTATATAGATTGAGTTTCCCCTTGGTTTTATTCCAAGCGTAGTATTTTTAAGATGTTAAATACCTTTATTTATGTAGACGTCGCGGACTCGAAAAGGAAAATCATCATATTATTACATTGCGATCATAAATATACAGAATATCTACAAATCTGAGTAGCTATGAAATAGTTTCTACATCGATTTATTTTATGTTCCTTTCTTTCAGACGAGCGTATATTATGTTTCAATTACGAACATCCGTATCTGATGTATAAATTAATTTTCTGCAAATTCATGAATTGCGTGCAGCGCGAGGGAAACTCCGTGCCGCATTGTCTTTCTATCATTCAATCTGACGCACTTTACTTAACGTTTTCGACATGATTGCAGCGTCTTGTTTTCTATTACAACATACGATTATACGAAACATGCCGTAGAACAAAAGAAGAAAATAAAACGTAAAATAAAGCAAAAGATAAATTGAAATCTATACGGTAATCTGATATACAGAGTTTTGTGTGGTACGTGTATGGCACAGTATCTTCCTTTTTTTTTAACCGGGAGGTTGAAAAATGTGGGAAATCTTATTCAAGATAAGATAATATTTTAATCTCAAGCAGCTTCTAATATCTCAAAATTCCCAACCATGCCTCTTTGTTCTCTATTTCATTCTCTATTTCATTCTCTATTTCAGTCGCAACATTTTATCCTTTGAATTATCGTATGTACATTTCATTTTGTTCCTCGTTCATTTTATTTTCATTTTTCGACTCGCATTTCAGCGTTGTCCATACGTCAAGTGATGAAAACAATGACGAGTCGGGGATTCCCGGATGCGCGCGCGATCGCGAAATCGAACTTTTCTCTCTCTCTCCTTCCCCGGCCTTTGCCTCTCCCTTTGCCCCCCCCTCCCGTTCCGCAACCGGCGTACATAACCGACGATGCACCCGATGCGGCACCGGCTGACGGTGGTCGGGTGCAACGACCCTCGCGGCACGAAACTGGGACATCCTCGGCTCTTCTACGACGTCGTCCCTACTCGCGTATACACGGTGACCCCGTTTTCCAGTTACGACGACGACGACGACGACGATCCTACGACCGTACCGCGCGTCCCGTTCGAACGAAGGCCGAATATTCATTTCGATTTTCATTCTCCTTGGCCACCTCTCACCCGACGCGTAAGCGGAAGTCGCGGGGTGCCCCGAGCGCGATTCGAAACGTCGCCCCGTCGGCATACTAAACGGCGAGCGACGAAGTCTTTATCAGCGTGAACGGCAAGGCTTTTACTAGCGTGAACAATAAAGTTTTTTTTTGATGCGTTAATTAGAGGCGCACACTTCAATGTAATCGTTAATCGGATTCTACATATAGATTTGATTTTTATTTACTGAGAGTTTTGAAATTTAAATTTAACTACAAAGATATCTAAAATTGTAGATTTAAAGCTTTTTGCAAATTAATATTTATGAATAACGAATATCGCGTTTTAATTTGGGATTAAGAGGAGAGAACTTCAGCGAACAGAAATGTTTTCTTGTGAATTTATGAAATGTGATTTATTTTTATTTAATGTAACTAACTAAGTACCTCATATAATATCAATACAGAGAATTTCTATTTAGTTATTTAAAAAAATACATTTTTCTTATATATAGAATTACGCTCGATAATGCATAATAAGTTAAAAGTTTAGCTATCAATTTACCGTAAGCGTTACATTTTTACTTTTCCTTTATCAATTGATTCAGTCTCATTTTGAATTAATCATTTCAGTGCACAAAATAAAACGAACTTTCTGACAATTTAATATTTCCAACGGTCTCGAAAACAAAAAAGTCAATGAAAGTTTACGAACTTGAAATTCAACTATACATATTCTTATATTTGTACGTAAATCTAAGCTTTTAAACCGTTCACGGTTCGTTCAGTTTTCCTCGCGGCTATATAGTATGCTTGACGTTAAACATGTCTAAGATGCGAGAAAGATAGAATATTCAATTACGTCTTTCCTACGAAAGGTTTCAAATTGTCTAAGTGCGTGACAAGTGGCCATTCAGTCAAGAGAAAGTGGGCGAATTACCGGGTACTTGTGTAGGTCGACTCATACTTTCGACGCGACAGGTCAAGCCAACACAGCTGTCGGCACAACTGTCGAGACGTCCTTCCTTTTCTTGTCGGCTGTTACCTGCACGTCCTTCAGTTGATTCAGGCTACCGGCGTCATGGTGAAACCGGCGTTCACCCTCGATAGTATTTCCGCATCGTTATATTTGCTCTCTTTCGGTATATCGAGCTGGCCGGCAGATGACTCGAACGATAATAGATCGGGGTTCTGCCGTCCGAGGTCGATTATTAGCACTGATCAACGTCGTTTGACGTCACGCGACAGTTAGCGATTTTCTACGAAAAACTCGTCGATGACGTGAAGAGTGTCTCGAACATACATTTCCTCTAATTATATAGGTTTTTTGGCGAATCATGATTAAAAAATTAAGATTTATTCTCGAAAGGTATACCAAACTTAGGTGATACCTTTTGAGAATAAATCTTAATTATCTGCTCAGGCTGTACTGAAAAGTTTATCGGATGAAAAATACAATAACCCTAGGTGGTACGCTCTGATGTATGTACACTCTGTACAGTGTAGAATTTCTGGATCGAATTCTATTTCCAATTAACAAATCAATTGCGTTAGTAATAGATTCGTTATTGACTATACGAAACAATAAAACGTTTGAACATCTCGAACTCGAGATTCGATTCATACGATCCGCGATCGCGCTTTCACATGCAAAAATAAAAATAAAAGAGAAGAAATTGTGTAAAAAAATCCACGATTGTGAATAAATTCGGACCGAGCTAGGGATGAATGATCACGAAGAGACGAGATATCATTGTTATTAAATTTTTTTCTCAAATTTGGAGTTTTTTTATTTTTACGGAGGGAATAAAAAGTTTAGAAGAAATTTTAAGGAATTTTTTGGGAAGAAAATGCAAAGATCTGTAATATTGTTGAGAATTGTATTGATTTATATTATAATAATATAAATTAAGCTTTTTTATTATATTTATTATGAATATTTACCTTCTTGTTATACGTATCTATATTAAAATCTTATTTACCCGCTACACAGTAGATTACATTGGCTCGTTCGGTCTGACTTGGAATAATTTGGCCCCCAACTGTTTGCTTTTTTTGTTTGTATAAGTATGTGTTGTGGTATATGTTATGATATATTTAATTACGTCTTTTTATGTCACGTATTTTCATAAAATCGAATATATCTGAACAATGCGGAAATAGCCAAAGTGTCTGTAGCCTCCCTTTACCGCTAATCTCAACTTGGAATTAACTTTTAATTATTGGGAGAGAATTTAAGGGATTTATTTTTAGCTCTTAAGGGTTGTTGGAGGATTTTAAAATACGCGTTGCAGGAAAAAAATTTCGAAACGTCGAAACGATGAGCTCGAACGAGCGTGTCTCTTTTCCTTTGATGCACCGACAGGAGATGGAACGTTGTTAACTTGTTCGTGCTCGCGGTACCATCCGGAGCGCTCATTGAAACAGATTCGTTCATTCACACTCGTTTGTTTGGTCAGGCTTCAGAACGCTCGCTTGGCAGATTCGGGAAAACGGATATGCGCGCAACTGGTAGCACGCTATTTCGTTGCACGCGAAAGTGCACCCACATTGCACTCGGTAGAGTGTTATCTGGATTGGGCGGCTCTCATCGGGACACGCGAATCGCGCGTCTGGCAACGTGCAGTCATACGTCGCCTACATGCAATCGCGTTAAACACGATGGTAACTGCGCTTCGCGTGTCCGACGTGAATCCCGCCAAATCCTGCTTCAACATTGTGTCTCCATTAAGACGAAGATAAACAAAGTAGACGGAAGAACGACATAAACCGAAAAAAGGAGGGGCTTGTATTTATCGCCGGTTCTTCTAACTTTGACTTCTGACGTTTCCCTCGAGCAGCTATGTTTCATTGCTGGGTACGTTTACTTTTTATCCCACACAGTATCGTGGCGCAGCGACCGGCTTGACGTTACAAATGGGAAAGTTTCCGTAAACTACGCCGTCGTTAGTGATACATAAATCACGCAACGTTTGTAGTAACTATACGCTATAGCACATCATTTAGCTCGTGTGCCGTCGTAGATTCTACAGTCGCAGTAACTATATCTCACAATCTTCCGTGAGATATAGTTACTGCACGAGTCTGCTCGTATCTTCCTCTCCACCCCCTCCTGTTTGCGTGCTTGTTAATTTTTATTGCGCGTGTAATCCAGTTTCTTTTTACATCTAATTTTATGCGAGTTACACCATACTTAGTATTGTAAATCTATCTTCCGATATGCATCTTGTGGCACGTTGCTCTTCAGTCTTCCCTAGTATTTTTCTTCTTTTTCATAGTTTTCATAGTCTACCGTCACATGTACCGTCACATGTATGATAAATTCGATCTATTAAGCGTCGAATACAATAGAGTAAGAGTAGGCATAAGAGGGCTATTTTCGAGAGCTGGCGTAAGGGCGTAAGCGAAATAAATTAATTTTATTTCTTACTCCTACTCTTACTCTTACACTTACGCTCGCGCTCGGCCAATCAAGACCCAACAGGCTATAAAGCTTAATCCTGCCTACTCTTACTCCTTACTCCAGGATTACTCCACGTATTGTGGACCTATTGTAGGCCTTTAAAGAGAGTAAGAATCTGTTTTTTTACATGATTCTAAACCTATGTGTACGAGTCGATATCTCTTTCCTTCTCACCGACGCGAAATAAATCCTGTAATCCGATAATACGTGTTTGGATATAATTAGATCTCTTTGCTAAATAAAAATTCCGACCTCGATCAAATATTTATAATCCACTCGACAAAATCGTGTCTCGTCCGTCTCTTCCGCGTCGAGGATCAGAGTTCGTTTTAACCGGTTTGTTTTCTCCCATTTTCTCTCGACTGAAACGTCGCGCTGAAAATCAACTTCTTTCCCTATCCACATAGGATATAGGTACACGGATGCAGATCGATCGCGGGTGAGCACGTCGCGAGGCATCAAGTGCGATGCGCACTCGACATTAAATCGTCTCTCACCTGTCGTGGACGCGCGGGATTTAACCGCCTGCACATATGTAAAAGAGAGGCCTCGTGTGCCCCGGGCACGTGTGTCGGATGATGGCTCGGTAGGGGCAATTTTTCCCAAGCCGCGCGCGGCGTTCACGTCCCCGGGAGGCGATGTAGGCCAGCGAATGACGTTTCGCGCGAAAACGGATTGACAGCGTAGCGCGCACATCCGCGACAGATACGCCTTTTAAATTCTTTAACATGTCGATGCGCGATTAATTATTTATCAGCTCCTCGTCGCGCGTCTATAGATCCGCCGGTAGCGATTCGATAGCGGCGTATGCTATAAGCACCTCGCACCGATGAAGTCGTCCGGCGAATCATTGGCTCCTCGCCGCGTCTTTCACGATCGTTGTGATCCACCGAGTATTTATTCTCTCGGCTGGTCGAACGCCACTCCACTTTCCTGCGCGAAAATAGTAAGGAAGGCCAAAGGTTAGGGGTCGAAATTGCGAGAGAAAAAAACCGGCGGGTCCGTTAACGATGTTTATTCGATCAATAATTTCGAAGGTGCGGGAGCGTTGTGATTGACTGATCCGCAAAGCACCTGGGTCAGAGAAAACGCGTGATTTCTCCGAACGCGTATATCCCTATATGCTATCCATAATCTAGTAATGCGATATTGTTTGGCGGAATTGGCTCGTACGCGCGGGTGGCCTGTGTGCAGATATTAGATAATGCTAACGTACGAGCATCGATTGAACTTCACAGTCGATAACCTCGGTCTATTATAAACGTATCTCTCATATCGGGCTCGTGCCCTTTTCACCATAATTGAACTCCATTAGGAGTCGCGATCGATAACGCGCAGCGCTCGCTCAATGGCGCAACGACGACGCGCGGAGAGATTCGGACCCGGACGGCGAGTTTGCCCCGCGAGTCCCCCCCGTTCGCCAGAGTCACGCGCGGTAATGTCTCGAATTATTACACCGGGAAACCTTCGTGGCATAGTGCATTGCTGGTGTGCGCACGAGTGCCTGGCACGGCCTGCCAGAATCTGAATCACGCGGAAACGATGCGCGCTCTGACGTCTCTCCGAGGCGGAGATATATGTCGAGCCTCTCTCGGACAACCGTATCTCTCTAACTGCCATCGCGCCCTTGTCAACAAGCATGTAACGCCGTTGCGCATATCGCGTCGCTCGCACATATTGCGGCGATGTAAGACGATGTACGTACTTACTCATTGCCTGCGCGTTGATACATATCGCCGGATAGAGATTGAGTCACGACATAATAGAGAGATAAAGACAGAAGGAAAGTTTGTGCGTGTATGTGAATATATATAAGATGGAAGTAAAGAATATGCATATATGTATATGTTCTTATATAAAAAATGTATAAGATAAAAAAAAACGTAATAGTAAAAATATATATAATATAAATATAAAAAATATTATATAAATAAATATTATATTACACGCGCACATACACCTGAAGAATTTTTGGAAGATAAATGTACGTATGCACATATGCGCGCGCATATGTGATAGTTAATTTATTTTTAATAAAAATGACATACCGACGCTGCAATTATAAAAAGATCGAGATTATTGCAAATTTTAAGGAATTAATCTTCAGAATGACAAGTGGATAATACACACAATTGTTTAATCTCATTCTATTCAAAGTGGATGGTACATTTTAATAGAATTTTAATCTGCGCACAGCTGTGGTATTCAACGTGGGTGCCGGCTATTACGATGGAGCGTGCGAGAGAATATTGCAGGGGAGGAGAGAGAGGATTGGTTATTCTGTGGCGACGAGTCAGACACGCCACGTAATACTCGTAATTGCGATCGCGATCATAATACACGTACATACGAACAACTCGCTGAAAATAATGCGTTTCAATCCCCGATTTTATGGCTTTATGAATTTACCGCGCGCGCAACGGAATCACGATTACTAGTAAAATATCTCTCTAACGTGAATTAAAAGCTGTGAATATATTCTAGAGGAACGTGAATCAGTATTGTACGTTTATTGTGAGCATTCGCAATGCTATACAGGATGTTTCACTTTAAAATTCATACCTGTGCGAACAAGGGGATCAAATTATTTCACTGTTATATACGTTATGACTATACCAGTTATTTTACGGATAATTTTAGTCTAGAACGTACAATGATAATAATGTAACGATGATACTTTGCACCTCTCAGATTCACCACATCCTTTTCATTGAAAATTATTCCGATTGATGGAATCGCGATATTTATTCGACAAAAATAAAGTTGAAATTACTGAAAGTTAAAAAGGAAAACAAAAAAGCGTGGCGTTTAACCAAATTTTTGGTGTGGAAAAAAACATAAAATTGATCAAAGAGTATCGAATAGACGGAAACTAATATATAAAATGAGTTTAAGACGTCCTGTATATTTTTTTGAAGTACACCTGTTTCTTCGAACACGTATACATATCTGCTATGTCATTTTTGACAAGTATAGTCTGTTAGCGTTTTTAATGTCAGCACTCGTAACTACTCGATCATGACTCGCCTCATTCGTCTCGTTAATTGCGGCTTTACGATTTTATTGTTTTAAGATTTACGAGTTACGATGTTATTGTCTAAGCAGCGTTATCGATCGATGGCCCCATTACTATGCCGTGATCGTTACGTTACGTTGAATGAAAATGTATTATCAATTAAACCTGCTCCTACCCGAACTCGTTTAGCCTGCTGCGAGATAATTACGGGAGTGGAATGCGTAGCCGGGTGCACGCAACGTTTCAGGAAAACTGAATTAAAGTTCAGGAGAACTGAATTAAAGCAGCCGCCTTTGGAAAAGGGGTTACTCGATCGATGTGGATATTAAATATTACAATCGTTTATGTTACGTAATCAGAACTTGTATTCTCGTAGAGAGCAATCGATAAATATTCAAATTAATAAAGATCGCATTAATTGTTGATATAAAATGCAGATCGTGCATTTAAATATGCAATGAAAATACCCGCTTTAATATCAGAACGGATATTTACGGGATAACAACTTTCAATTTATCGTATGACAGTTTTTATCTGCTTTGTGCTCTTTCGATATAAATAGCTCTCCGCTATTTTGTCGCTCTCTTCTCGATTTCATTTGATTACACATCGAAGATTACATACCTCGAAGCTACGACTTTATATTTAAAACTCCATCACGTATACGCTCAATAGACATTTTTTCGCGTTACTTTTTTCAACTCTACACTCTTTGTGTAAATTATCTAAATGAACGTTTTATGTGGTTAATATAGGAAGACGTACGAAGAAAATGTAATAAAAATTGAAATAAAGTTTTTATCCTGAGATATATGACGAAAAGTATGATATTTATAAATGTTATTTTGTATTTTACAAAGGGATGATTGTAATTACTCGTATATTAATATGTCATATAAAGCGGATTTTATTAAAGTGAGATAGAAATCTTATATATATAACCTGAGTGTAGTTGTTTTTATACAAATTGTACGTTTTATTATATGCAGTGAAAATTACAATATTAACATACTTATTTTAAATGCCAACATCAAAACGTTGATCATAAGCGAAATTATTATGGAGTTTTTACAATGTCTATAGATTAAAAAACTTACATATTTTTCATTAACAATGCATATTTCTACAATACGCATTGTTAATTTTTATTAGCGAAAGATAATAAATTACATAGTTATATAGTAATTTATAATAATAAACATAATGTCTTTATATCCCAGTTTTAACAAGCAAAAAACATTGTAAAATAAAATATAATTTTTATATAATTTTTACAATATTTTCTTCGTGTATATATTAGCATTTCGAGTTGCATCGCGCCGTTTAACGTTCCAAACCGGCACAAGAGACAGATTCCAGGGGCGCGCGGAGGAGATCTGTAATCCTGCATTACGACTTGTAATGGTGCGATCGCATGGGAGATATCTCTCGCCGCGCTAATTCGTTGACCCCGCGCAACACGGTATTTTTCAGCGAGGACGGAGTTACGGAGTGTCGTCGTTTGCAGGCACGCGTTTCCGGATGCGCGCGCGCGCACGCGCGTCTCTTTCCGCGTTTTCACGTCGCGTCACGATTACTCGCCTTCGCGAGGTCCGAAGTCCTCTCCCGGCCGCATGGAGAGTTGACTCGCCAGCGCGCGGCACGTCGCGACCGAGGAATGCCGCGCGGCGTTTTGCAGCGCGGATGCAATTTGCGAGCGCGACTATTTGGATCCCCGTAGTGAGCCGCCATCGCGCGTCGATGCGCGTCTGATTGGCTGCAGTAATCTTCGCATCCGTCACTTTCCAATCTCCTCACGTGGGTAATTTGTCAACGGCTGACCTTTGTAACGTGATTAAACGTGAATTTGAAGTTTGTTCCGCAGGTTGTTCCGCGGCGCGCCGCGAAATGTCATTTCACTGCGTCGTCGCCGTTTTTCCGCCTCTGGTAATGCGCATTTCAATGGGGAGATTAAAATGCGGGATGTAACGTAATGAATATCCGGCGCGCCGCGCGATCCTGTGCGGACCGATCGAGCGAAATATTTTTAACGAACGATCGAGTAATTCCACAGCTGTTGATACGTACTTAATTATTCCAATTTAATCCTTTAGCTGAAAATGTATTTATTGCTTTATTTACGAGGAACATTAAAAATAAACGACTTAACATATACGGAGAGAAACACATTCCGCGAAAAGTTACAACTGTTCTCAAAAGATGCGCGATATACGGCCGGCGAACGTTGAGAATTTCACGATCAAAAGTACGCGGTGATAACAAAAGTATTGTATACGTGCGTTCCTGTTACGTTAAAAGAAAAGAGCGCTATAGCTTTATCGCAGATAATCGGCTCTTCGCCTCTCGCAGCCGGAAGGTAAATAAGGCGTGAATTCCGTGTCGATGCGCCGCAAATCTCGGCGAGGCGGGTGTTATTTCGCAATCTGTGATATCGGGGGAAAATGAAAAGGAAAAGGGAAGGGAGGGGAAAAAGTTCGCTGCGCGACGTTCGTAATGTCATCGCGTCTGCGCGGAACGAAACGGCGTGGAACCGCGCCGGAGCCGCGGCGGAGAACCGCCGGTTCGAAACGCCGGCACCTGGAACTCGGCGGTAACACTCGGTGAATATTTCTCTCCCTCGCGATCAAATCAGCCGAGGAGGACCGGGGAAATGCGGAAGAGGCAGGGGGCGGGGGTACTCTCGTTACGCGGTGCGAAATAGCGCGAGCGCGTAACGTAAACGCGACGGCCCCGACCGGTTTTGACGTGGGTTGACGACTGGCGGGTGTCGGGGTAAAATCGATAGTACTTGGCGAGTCGCCGCCTTGTTGGTCCAGGCCATCTCCCCGACGTGAAGCGCGTGGGCGTCCAGAAATATATACAGGTTTATACCTATATCTGTCTGTGACGCGTGTCTCTGGCTCCCCGCATTCGGTACGCCTTTCCCGAGGTAACACCGGGTGTTCCGGACGTCCCGTTCGTCTTTGCGGCACTTGGCGACCGAGAGCGAGCCCTGCCTCGCCAGATTCTTTCCGAGCCGCGGAGCAATTCAATCCTCTGATGTACTTTCATTTGCTGCCGGAATGAACAATTGCATCCTATTTCGTTTCGCACCGGTATCCGATGTTACACGGGATTTAATTTTCTCGCGAAAAATCACTTCACGAATCTAATAACGTCTATCTAATAACGAGAAGCGTTAGAAGGAGACGATTCTCTCTCATTTTCGAATAATTTTTTCATTCAGCGCGCGAGACTCGCTGTGACAAAGTTTGCAATTCACTATGAGAAAAATGTTTCTCCGATATTTCGCGGAAAGATGGGTTTACCTTTTAATTTAGACAAATGGCGCGTTTCGGGAAAAATGTTGTGTTCCAGGCGCGCGTTTGAGTTCGAAATAATTTATAAGTTAATATCACATATTGCTTCGCATTCCGCCACATATTTCGTGTGAAAAAGGAGCAAGCGACTCAATTCTACATGAAAAATATCTCGGTATTCCAATCTACGTTTACTGCGAAAAGGGTAGAAGTTGCTCTTTTTTACAACCCCCAACGGGGTCTAACGAGAATTTACGCGTTTTTGCGAAATGAAATCGATTCAAATCAAACCGCAAAGATAGATATTTGTTAGTCGAACGAAAGAAAAAGCGAAATTTTGTTTCGTTTCACCGCATTAGGCTCAGATCGCCGAACTCGACTGATCCACGGTTTTTCACAATTGCCCAGCGAATCGAACCCCTAATTATCGACACCCCCGATACCTACGCTCCTTGTCCAAGAGGGAGAAAGCTGGATCGAATCTATCCTTGCGAATCTACGAACTTCATTCAGAGCCACCCCCGCGTTCTTCCACGTGACGTCATAGAGAGCACCGGCGAGCATTCACTACCCCCGCGCGCGCGCGTGCGATAGGCGGAGCGGAGTGGAATAAGAGAGACAAAGACGAAACGATCGAGGATGCGCGCACACGATCTACGTCTACGGTCCAGGATTACGTCTGCTAATGGTAGCGGGCGATGATAGTGGTGGTAGCGCGGTGGTGACGGCAGTAGTAGCGGTAGTAGAGGGCTTCGTACTGGCTTTGCCCTCCTACACCCCCCGAGTGTCGCTGCTATTGCTGTTGCCGCCGCTGCCGCTGCCGCTGCGGTTGCGGTTGCTGTTGCTGCCGTTGCTGCCGCTGCTGCCACTGCTGCCACCACCAGTCCAGCCGCTCCTCCGCCTTTCACTCGCGCGGGCCTCAGTTCGCTGGTGTCCCTCATCAGCTGCGGGTCTCTTGGAACGACGCAACCAGCCCAACGTTGTGATACCTGTTCAGTCCGACGTGTATTTTTTTGTAGGTACTTATACCTTGTGTTCTTTGTTACGCTCCCTCTCGGGGCGTTACTACGCTTTCCGGGAAACGCATTTTGTTCGCGTCGCACCTGTAGATCCGTGGATACCAGCTTCTTCGTCATTCTTGCGTTTCACGCAGCCCGCTGAAGAGCGTCGATCTGAGGAAAGCGCGTCGCTCGTTGAACCCCGCTTCAAGAGTGGTCGATGTACGGTTCTCGGAGGTGAAGCAAGCTCCGGAAAAGTGATTTATCTGCACAATTCTCGTCTACGAGAGAGGACGTCTTTTACGAAGCTGCCTCTCTTTACGCTATCGTGTGCCAACGTTAAGGGAACAATATACCGTGGAGAGGCATTACGACTGCGGTGATAGCGTATCCGGCGTGCGTTCCAAATCCGCTACGAGTGCTTTCTCTCTGTTGTTGTCGTGTCGGAGTTTCAAAAGGAGGTGCGTGCCGGTTGAAGATTCGCTGGCTCGTTTTCTTTTCGCGGGTCGTACGAGAATAAGCAAATAATATAGCGTTCGGGAAATACGGCGGTTTACCGTGAGTAATTAACCCTTCTGTTTATGACGGCACGTCTGACAAGCGTGCGAAGTCGTCTCGCTGAAGTTGTTGTCTTACATGCGAGTTAGGACTGCTAATCCATCAGCGTAATGAACTCGTTGTTTTGAAAGTAATATAATACACGAAACAACGGCATTGAAAACTGACGAGCGGGAAAGCCCGATCTATCAATCGCTAAAATTCGATCTACGGATCGAGGCCCAAGATTTGAGCAGCGCGAGATTGTAGCTCGAGGCGAATGACGGTTTTGAAAAATGCGGGCTGATCCTCGGTGCGCGCTCTGTCAATAATAGACGAAAGTGTCAAACAGATGTGTTCGAAAAGGTCACGTTCTTCCGCATTACAGCACTCCCGTGTCAATAAGTGGTAATAGCGGTTTACTTTGTGTGCGTCAAAGGCATATCCATGATCTTGATTGTGCGTGTAGTATCTGACAGAGAAATGACAGCTCGCTGCTTTGTTGTTTCGAAGCGGTGTCAGTCATGGGGGCCGAATAAAGGGGGATTGTAGAGCCTGGAGCGATAAATCGACTTTTTTTTTTATATATCCGTAAACATGACGCGTGTTCATTGACAGTTGCTGAATAATCCTCCGGCAAATGATGCGAAAGAGAGAGACGTGCCGGAAATGCATTTTATCGCCGTTACTTTATCTAATCAATTCTCGTTTGTGACACTCAATCAGAACTAATTTCAGCAGTTTAATACAAGTCCGAAGTTCAGTTTGGACTTCTCGGGTCGTCCCGAGACGCGCGACCTTCGCTAAGTTTCGACGCCAGCTTTCTCGGCGGTATACACGGGACGTTCTAGAACTCTCGCGGCGCCTCCTCTCGTCTCCGTCGACTCCTTTCATCCGCGATCCTCGATCAGCTGCGATACTTCTAATAAAGTTTTGACTGATGGTCATCTTTTTTTTCGCAACCTGTTGACATTGAATATTTATCTGCGCGATCATTTAGCGTATCTAGACTTCACGTCGCGTTTCTAAAAGCTGCTCGAGATCAAAGACTGTAACTCCCGGTCGTATCTCTCATGACGTCTTGCTACAAATCTGGTTCGTGACATAATTGCTTTCAAAGAAGTACACCTATTATCTAAAAACACGTACAGCACACATAGAAGTCAGATAATAACCGATAGGCTGATTTCTGGCGACAGATCGGCGCCGCATGAAAGCTCTTGCGCGGCAATCGGGAACTGGAATGCCAATTACGAACTAGAATTCGTTCCGGATGACGTCACTCCTCGTAACAGCGGATACTATCTTTTATCAGTATTTTTACCGAGATGGGAAATATCGGGGCTCCGATCCTGTGTTAAAGGATTCAATGTCCCAAGCTATATTTCGCTAGATCCCTACGTGTATACTTTCGATATAATTTAAAAAGACGCATGAATGAGCATCGCGCGATTGAAGTTCCAAGTTAAGAGGATATTCTCGTTAACGCCGGGAGGGCCGGGAGTACCGGCGCTTCGACTTGTTGCGCTTTTCTGAACGGCACCCGCGCACGAAAGCCAATAGCCGGGAGGACTTTGAATGCTGACTGGCTCGCGTACGTCGCGCGTACCCGGACGTAACCTCGTGGCATTTCTCTGTCGTGCACCCGTACACTTTGAGCCACCATGACATAGATACTCGCCGAAGGGCGCGCGCGCGCGCTCGGCGATGCACTCGTCGGGGAAATTCGCGCGATGCACGATGAACGGCACTAAAAACGAACGCCTTTTTTTCACCTTTAATCTGACCTTTAATTCCGCACGTGGGTCAAAGTGTGACATTGTATAACATCACGCGAGTTTTGAAAGCATTAGCATACGAAGACCTTTATTATCGCGGTTCACATTTATCAAAAAGTTACAATTTTCCGTAATAACGTAAATTTGCATATCTGCATATGCATACGCACATTGTTTTTATGTGACGCACAGATGCATACAACAGTTTAGAAAAATGCCATGCGTGTTCAAGATTTATTACTGCCATTAAAAAGATTACGATGCGAATAATATGATAATAATTTAAAGAATAATATCATAATTTTACAGAAACAACAATCTGTTTACCGAAGAGAGATCAGAATCTCAGGAAAGATTGTTTTTAAAGATATTTATATCGAAGTCGTACAGGAAAATAAATATTTTTTATATTCTTTACTCTTTATAAATAACTCATAAAATTTATCAAATTAATCAAAGAAAATGTGAACGTTTATAATGTACGGTTTTATAATTAAATATCGCTTGCAAGAGAGAATCACGTAAAAGTCTGGTCTTTTATTGATTGTTGCAGTGTGGCTCTCTGGAGATCGACGAGGAACGCCAGCGTCGGGTCGCTATGATGGAGTCGCTCTGCCAGGTAAACGGCAGCAAAACCAACGGCATCAGCAATGGAGATGTTAGCAACGAGACCAACAATAACAACACGAACAATAATAACAATACCCACAACAATAACAATAATAACAATAACAACAACAACAACAACAGCAACGCCACCGATTGCCCAGATCCTCAGCAGAGGTTGGCGGTGCTGAGTTTCGAGCAGGTCCGCCGCCTCAACGATGTGATGAACGAAGTCGTCAGCATTCACGGCCGAGGGAACTTCCCCACCTTGGAGGTCCGACTGAGGGATCTCGTGACGGTGGTGCGCAGCAAGCTAGAGACCGATCCGAGCAACGGGGGCGCCGGCATGAGGGTACGTGACATTCGGCTGAACGGCGGCGCCGCTTCCCACGTGCTGGCCACCGAGTCCCAGCCCTATAACGACCTGGACCTTATCTTCGCGGTCGAACTGTCCAGCGGCCGTAACTACGACAAGGTCAAGGCCGCGGTGCTCGGGTCCCTGTTCGACTTGCTGCCGGAAGGTGTGAGCCGCAAACGCATCACTACCTGCAGTCTGAAGGAGGCCTACGTGAGCAAAATGGTGAAGGTGAACAACGACGGCGACCGATGGTCCCTGATCTCCCTCGGCAACTCCCGGGGCCATCGAAATGTCGAGCTCAAATTCGTTGATTCGATGAGACGGCAATTCGAGTTCTCCGTCGACTCCTTCCAAATCGTTCTCGATTCCCTGCTGCTGTTCTACGAGTGCAGCAAGCTGCCGATCGCTGAGAACTTCTACCCGACCGTGGTGGGCGAGTCCGTCTACGGTGATTTCCAGGAGGCGCTCTACCATCTGCACAAGAAGCTCATCTCGACGAGGCATCCCGAGGAGATACGCGGCGGCGGTCTGCTCAAATACTGCAACCTATTGGTGAAAATGTACAAACCGTCTCAACCAGATTACATCAAGACTCTCGAACGATACATGTGTTCGAGATTCTTCATCGATTTCCCGGACATAGGACAGCAGCGCTCCAAACTTGAGAACTACCTGTGGAACCATTTCGTCGGGCCCGAGGAGGAGGCCCTCAAGTATCAGTACCTGATGCTGCTGCACAGCGTCGTTGAAGAGTCGACCGTTTGCCTGATGGGCCACGAGCGACGGCAGACACTCGCCCTGATCCAGAACCTTGCCTACCAAGTGCTCTGCCAGGAGCAGCAGCAGCGGCTGACGAGTCATCAGCAGGCACCGCAAGGTCCGCCTGCCACCTACGTTTACGCCAATGGCTATTACTACGCGCCGGTGATACCCACGACGGCGTGCTACACGTGCACCTGCAACTGGATGGCGTGCTCCTCGTGATGCGACGATATCGGCGATAACGTCGTATCCGTAGACGTCGCCACCGCTACCACCGATTCCATCACTAACGCCACCACGATCGTTGATTGTTGCTGCTTTAACCGACTCAATCACGTCGATTCTTACAATCATTGGTACAATCAGAGATACGAGTGCGGATTCTGTTACCTCTGCTCTTACGGCCTCTATTGCCCTCTGGAAGATCCCGGGGACTTTTGCTGCGCTTGTGGTCCTTGCGAGGTGCCAAAGAACGCGGAGGGGAACATCGATCATTCCGTGTCCAACGTCAAAGAATCTAAACTCCTCAGTTGACGTTCGTCGGGGTGATGCGGGATGCTTGGATACAGAAGCGGTATACGAAAGACGTCATCTCTTCGGCATCGAGGATGATAGTCGGCAAACGCGGCAACAACAAAATCGTGGATCGAAAAGGCGGCGTGCTCGGACGACGAACGTATGATATCGTCGATGATGTGAGAAGCGGTGTAGGCAAGTATGGGGCGCGGAGTATTCTCATCGCAAGTCTACGCCATCGCGAGTGCTGCTCTTTCTATATAGGCATTCGTAAACATAAACTCGGTGGCAGTCGCTGCAGCGAAGTTAGGACCGAACCACTGGTATACCGGCTACAGTTGCAGTGTGAAGCAACAAAAAAAAAGACTATAAAGACTCCAGAAACGATGTGTTGTGCCTAAAAATAAAAATAAAAAAAAGAGAGATCGGAGAAGACTAGGAAGATGGAAAAGACGGTTCCTCCGAATGAGTTATAACAAAAGGACGGACATAAAACCGTAAAAATAAAAGAGCAAGAACGGTCTTAGATTAATGGAACGAGCGCCGCTTTTATTGACTAAACACGAATTTTTGGAGAACAGATGTCGGCATCGTCCCGGAACGAGCGTTTGTCGACGGAACGGACCTCGACGTTGCGTACAGCGAATTCTGGACGAGGCCATGTCAGGAAGGAAGCGGAAACGAAGAAGAAACAGTCGAAGGTGGACGCGAGGCGGAATATACCACGGCGGAACTTCGTACAAACAGGGAAGACAGGAGAGAGTGGTCGAATGAACGGACAGCTCGTGCGAGACGCAATCCCCCCTGTTTCGATCTTTCGTTTGCTTTCCGTTTCTATCGCGGAGTCGATCGCGTGCCGGACAACAGGGGGCGAGAGACAGAAAGCGAAGGAAGGAATGGAAAGGGGTATTTTTGGTGAGGGAGGAAACACGTTGAGGGATACGAAAAGATATATACATATATATATAAATATAAATATATTTAAATATATACAGATATATGTATAAATTTATGTATAAATAATTAATGTGTGGCTGTGAACACATTTCATTTAGATACTGTGTATAACGTGATAAGATTTAACTCGGGAAGATGATGTTAGCGGGGTAGCACGGCCGGCACGCCGGAAAGGGAACAAGCACGGGCAGTGCGCGCGAATCGAGAGGGAAACGCTTCCGAGCCGCGTTTCTTTCTTTCATTTCTGCGAGCGAGCGTAAATACGATACAAATATATATATACACACACACATACACACAGACGCGTGTATTCACATATCCACGTACACCGGACGTGTCCGACCGACCGTGCTTTTCTTGGGCGATAAATACTACATGAGTGGCCGAAGCGGCACACAGCGCTAAAAAGGAAATTGTGGCTGCAATCGCATTTTAATGGGGGATGATTAGACCTCTCTCTCCCTACGAGAGCAAAATATATGAACCCCGCGTGACGAGAAGGAAAACCGTGCAGCGTAATTCGAGTCACGGCGAGATATGTCGAGGATGAGCGAGGAGTATTTGAAAACCGTTTTTCGTAATGTTTGTCGTAATATGTTGTATTATGTCAGAACACGTCGATACGTTTCTCATTCTAGTATAACGCTGTCATCCAGTGCCATTGTCTCGACAATCGCATATCGCGCCGTAACTCGCCCGAAATCCGCGTCACATTCCCGCGCGTGCGCGCGCGCGCCGAGCGAAGACTTTGGTCCACTCCCATCGGAAAACCACCGCATCTATCACGTTATTTTTTTTTCCTCTTTATTTACTCACGTATTATCTATCGTTAAAAGAAACTACGGTTGTCGGCGCGACGTCCCGCGCGCGGAGAAATTAATCACGGGTCCTCTGAACATTCGTTTTGGAAGGTGGCACATTTCTGCAGCCTGAAACTCGCGGCGCGCACACACGTTCGAAGAAAAGAAAGAAAAGGATGACGATTGGAGATAGGGACACGAGACAGAGACCGAGCGAAAGAAAAAGAGGATGAGATAGAAGTGAGAGAACAAGGGAATGCAAAACTACTTCGTCCTCCGTGTACGTTGAACGGAACGCGATTCGCGTCGAACAAAGGGGGTAATATCACGAATCACGGCTGATCGGCACGACGTAACAGACCCGGTCTCTCTTTCTCTCTTTCGTGGCGCGGCAACTGAGCTTGCATTTTTCTTTATTAGATATCGTAAACATTCAGTAACAAGCGCGCGCGCGCGCATGCATCCGCGTGTGTATACGCGCGTTATACATACGCGGAGGCAGCGGCGGACGTGGCACTCGGGGTCTCGCGTGCGCGTAAGTGGACACATGTATACACGCAAGTTGTACATGTGCACGTGCAAAATATGTGCGTACTTTTACGTACGCTTCTCTATCTTCTCCTCTTTTCCTTATGTCTTTCTCCGTGTAGATCCGCGCGCGTACGTGTCCGTCTCTGCGTGTGCGCGTGTATACGGGTGCGTGCGTGCGTGCGTGTGTGTACGTATGTGTGTCTCCGTCTCCGTTTACGTGCGTATCCGTATCGACTGGTGACCCCATTAGTTAGCTCGCTCGCTAACAGGCCTCGTTTGCCTCGCTCGCTCGCTCACTCTTACTTTCAGTTCGCGAGCGAAAGTAAAGGCCTAATAAAAAGCCCGCAAACTGGTTTTTCAGGTATATCGCGTGTTAATGCTAAGGAGATCCAGCCGCCGGCGCGGCCGGAGTGCCTCTATTGCCGGCCTATCGCCTATCGCTCTACTACCACCGCCTGTTCCACCGTCACGTCCCTTCTCCTTCTTCCCAGACGCCTCTCTCGCGTATCTCGCGTATCTCCGTGGCCCGTTCGATTATAGAACGATGAGTTTCCGCAAACGGGGGAACGGCATCCCCCCCTGGCATAAACGGGGAGCTTAAATTATCCGTCGATCGGACGTTCGCGAAATTCGCTATTGGATCACACTCGACATGCCGCGTCGTGGCGGATTTTCATTTGATCCAATTCTAAATCTTGACGAAATCCTATATGCTAGGGTATTGTGCAACGTAGGATAAGAGAGATTGATGGATATATAGAAATGTTATTGTTATATATAGTCAGATACTCTGTACATGTTTGAGGTGTAATAAAGTAATTGAAAAGATGATGAGAAATGTAAATCTAAATTTCGGTATGATTCGTCGAGACCTGTTCTTTCGAGTCTTTTTACCGCATCGCAATTTCGATTAACAGAAAACTGAGAAAACACTTATTAACATTAACGATTCGGCGTGTCTCGCTTTGAAAAAAAAAAAAAAAAAAAATTAACGCCGACTCGTCGCTTCGCGAATCGTGGCGAATTCCTACAATCGAGCTTTAATGATATTCTTAAGTAAAAGTCGAGCGTCGTACTCCCTATCTACCCCTTCGCGTCACATCCGAGCCACTCGCGGCGCTCATCGATCGACAAATTAATCTACCAGAGATGAGCCTGAGATGAGTCGACCGTCGGCGGAATTAAGCCTTCCGTTATCTATAAAAGGCAGCGAGCTCATTTCGCTTTCCTCCTCGTCGCTTTCCACCTCTTTTATTTAAATGGCGACGCGAACAACGAATTCAACGGATACAGGCATTTTTCTTTTTTCTTTTTTTTTTTAAGTAGGCTATTCCTTTCTTTCGAATTAACATTTGTTTTATACGTAACAAATATTGATTTGTATGGTGACTTATTTCAGAATTTCGACTTGAACATCTTGTGAACGATTTTTATACTGTCACCCGTTACTTTGGCGCCATGCCAAAAGTTAACGTCAGTGTATATTGCTAAAAAGGAAGAAGAAAATGTAGTCATCGGAGGATACTTAATGATAGAATTATAACTACAAATCGCAACTGGCAGCCCGCCGAAAATATCCAGAAGCGTGGTGGTAGTAAGAAGCGAGGCTGATAGTAATCGGAAATTACAAAATCGGAACCAGCGTACATTTTTAGCATTAATATGTCGTTCAAATTTTGTTGCGTTGTTTTTTTTATACGTGATTTATATATGTGCATCTCTCGTTAAAAAAGAATGAGCGAAAAAAATTATTTGTGAATTGGAGATTTCGAATAGCGAATCTAGCATGTCGCGGAGCGCATTTCGTTATTAATGATTGTATTTATGTAGGTTTAAACCGTGCGCCTAATTACGAAAGAGAAATTCACGCGGATGGCCGGAACAGGTGCCAACTTATTGAAATAATTAACCGTGTCTATACGTTAAGTCTCGGAATTAGTTGCCATTATCAACGACACATTGATTACGTTAATTACTCGGCGATAAACATTAATTGCAACTTGTATAGGTCGTCGAATACAATTACGTCTAAAATAGTAAAAATAATAATGTACAAGTTTACATAATACATGCGTTCTGCGTGCGTCTCGGGAGTAATCTCGACGAGCTTGCTTAGTTAATCAACGTGAAAGCTTGTTTGTTTATAGATTGTGCGTTAAATCAAAATTTAATATATCAGCGTGAGAGAGAAGAAGCAAAAAACGAGTACGAGAAATGTGAGTCGAATGATATTTTTTTTGCTTCCATGTCGGCAGCATTTTAGTAACTCGTACGTTAAGTCGAATGAAAATTGAAAATGATATAAAATTGAAACATGGAAGTATATACATATACATATGTACACGTATATGTGTATGTATATAAATCGTACATGTATATGTATTTAAATATATATGTATATATATATTTTTTTTTGCGTAATGTGTATATAGGGTGAAAATTTTTCTCAAGTACATAATAACCAAAAGGCCGTGCCGCGATCTTCAGGCTGCATAATGTTATCATTACCGTCGTAAGAGCGAAGAGGCATCGATACGTTTCAGAAAACCGAGCAACGTAGATGCATCTTCATCCACACATTGATAAAGATGCATTTATGTAGCGAGACACGCCAATGAACTGATGACACCCGAGCGAAGGGGAAGGATCAAAGCGGGAATGTCGCACGTATTTTTGAAACGTGTTGTAAGCGCGATACATAAATTCTGAGTGTTCACATGACGACGCGCAAAAGGCTGAACGTAGGTAGAAAGGCTTCCGCTTTGATCTCTTTATTCGATGATTTCATCGGGTGACCGAGGTATCTTAAAAAGAATCTAGAACCTATCGAATTTTGCGGTCCGAGAGAAAATTACGTAAGAGCTTGTGCAAAAAAAAACAAGATTGTGTTAATAAGAAAATCATTATATTCGCGCGGTAAAAAACGGACCCGGATCTAATTTGCAAAATGATATATCAGTTCTTCTTAAAATACAAGCTTCGATGCGGTCGTTTGCGGTTTGCGCGATTGATCCTTCACCTCGGGTCCTACGAATCGAACGGAAGCAGCAGCCGAGTTCTTCGTCCTCTCGAGATCCCGATCGTCGATGAATAACATCGTTCTCTCGTATAGCAATTGTCTTTCGTCTTTAGTCGATCGAGACAGGCCCCCTGATTTTTCACTAAGCGCTTTAAGGTCCAGGGTTGATACGTAACTATGTACTATACATATATATACATATATCTCTTGCGAAAGGTTTTGCGGAGGACACATACGCTCATGTTACATTACCGTTTATATATTTTACTACAGGAAATACGACACTAATGAATTTATCTTTCTATTAATATGTGTAATGGGACGCTATAACGTAATTACAATTAAAGGAAACATAGCACACAGCCGCAGAAAGGAGAGAGATGTATTTAAAGAACGCTATTATCGTTCTTAGTGTTTAATAGATTACCCGTTACGATTTTTAATCCTTTAGTAAGACCTACTACATGCGAGCGAGCGAGAAAGAGAGGGAAAGACAATAGGTGGGTGCCGAGGGACTTAGAAACGACAGAATGATCGCGGAAAACGGATATATATGTACATACATACTTCACGTACATGTCGATAGAAATAAAGATATATATGTATATGTATAATTACGTCCAGAGACGAGTAACGGGCCCGTGGCCGGGGTAATCTCAATTCGTCCTAACGACAAAGGGGGGTGGGAGGGGGGGAACGAGGGACCCAAAATAATCGAGGGAAATCGCGGTCAGTCCGCCTTTTCCATGACGAACATTTCTCTAATTTCGTTCGTCGCATATCCATGCGTCTTTGTGTGTGCGTTCTTTTTTCTTTATCTCTTTTTTTTTTTTAACTTTTTACGAGGCACGAGACTCGACTCGCCGCTGGACGCGTTCGCACGTCGTGCACATGTGTGTGTATGCGTGTGTGCGTGCCCACGCATCCTCGTCCATACCTTAAGGTAAACGTGTTGCCGCATTTACGTTACACGCGAATCAGCTGCGAAAAGAAAAGAGAGAGAGAGAGGAGAGAACTGTGCGGGCCCTTTTGCGTCTTTATTAGAATAATCCCGACGAAGTGTGCGTCCAAACTGCAAAAAGAAAATCGCGCGTACATACATATGCTTGTGTAAATATATGTATATATATACTTATATAAATACATATACATATATTTATATGTGTGTAAATGTATGTAATACACACATACATACATACATACACACACACACACACACACACACACACACACACACACACACTTTCGAGGATCTTTCGAATCGACGTCGCTTGAGAATCTATGAGAGATAGAATCGACCGGCTTTTGCGAGCTCGTGCTCTATGTAGAACTGGGATCGCATAGATATTATATACACCAATAAAAATTGAGATAAAACGTTTGGAAATATTGAAAGGATGTGTTATTGCAGTTACTGATAAGGTCGATCTATCACGAAACGATTTTAAAGTAAGGCTTCGAAATAATTTTTGAATTGGTTGTGATTGTATATAGTGTTAGCCTCTGACTGTGTTAATTATCATCGGATAACTAAATTAATATATATATATATATAAATATATACATCGTAAGCAAATAAATAAATATAGATTAAACGGATAAAAAAATGAAAAGTTATTAAAATTGCAAATATAAAAAATTGATGTCGATTTTCTTAACGTTAGACTTTTGTGTAATAAGGATAAGATAATGAATTAGCAATTAAGACGCTGATTAACACAGCGACGTCGACTTGACTGGATTCGCGACAGATAAATAATAATAATGAATAACAATAATAATAAGGCCTCGAGATAAATAATATTCTTGCCTCGTCCGTTAACCGGAAGCCTGTGGAGTTTTCTGATTTCGGACGGTGATTGTACGTCTGGACTCAGATACTTCGTGAAAATCATAAGACTCGTATAATAAAGTATGTGTATAGTAAAGGCAACGCTATTTTTTGTGGCTAGATTAAGGCGTAAAGTAAATGGAAGGAGAGAGAAGTTTTATGGAAACTAAATTCTATCGATCTACATATAGTCGAGAGTAGTTGATATACATATTAAGATATATAATTATTAAATTTTTTGCGAGGAAAGATCTATATATCTATAAATCTAATCGTTTTTTCTTGTACGGCGTCGCCGCTCTACGATCGTGATGAGGACAACGACGATCGGCCAATTACTGATCCTAATCGGAACCGATCGCGTTGAAACGCTTAACGTCGCTTGATGAACACATGCGTGTGAATTTGCGCGGATTTAACTGACGACGCGAATAAGTATGTAACGATTCGTAGTTAGCGATTAGCTCCTTTTTAGACGCGTGAGCGGCGAACGAATCGAGATTGCCTTGCGAATGAACCGCTTTAATTTTGAACAGGTTACAGGATGAAAACTCCCAGTGAGTCGTTATATGTAGCGTACGTTATTTAGCGCGGAACCGCGTAGCTAATTAGATAATTGCTACGGTAAATTGTCGGGGAAAAATACAATACATATACGTTCGGCGCGAGCGTCCCTCGGCTGATCGGTTTTAATCACTCGCGCTAATTGGTCTAGCGAGCACCCGGGCGATCGAGATGGTAAATAATCCAAAATTTATTCAGCTGTTTATTTCTCGGCAAAAGAGCTAAAGAGCTAATCCGCATAGAAATAAGTCGGTTGCTTCTTACATCCGGTTTTAACATAATTATACATGAGTTCTTCAAAAAATTAACATGAATTTAATTTGCGAAAATACCGGAGGAATTTGTTTATGTTAATGACATCGATTTATAGATTTGTTTATTTAACAGCGGCTCTTATCACGCAACTACCGTCTGTAGTAGATAGGGACAGTCTGTAATGAAGTGAACCGACTTGTTTGTGATGCAATGCTAATTGACGTTTCGGCTTCTGATCTCTAGTTTTCATATATTCTCCTCGGATTTGTCAGTCTTGATAATATATCGAATATTTAGCGCTACTCGCTTCCCGAATGCTCGCGCGGATCTTATCAAATAAGATTAATTATCAAGTTGCATTGCGCGCTCTTGATCCTCTCATGCCTGATCCATCGAACACGATAATCACGCGTCGGTCGTGACAAAAAAACGTCATAACGTGTAAAGGCGATTGCGATCTGAACGTCGTTGTGATTTTATTTGCTCGAAGAATTTCGGAATACGCGAGGATCGCGCTACGATAATGTTCGTAAAAATCGTTAATAACAATGATACAACATACTTTGTTCAACGGCAAAATTAATTGTCTCTTCGATGGCGTAGTATCGCAGTTCTTGTCAAAAACGATTTAAGTGAAAGCGTTCATATCAACTTCAGTAATTTGCATTAACTTTCCGATGCAGTATTCAATCTTCGAATTGTCGAGAAATTATCACATTGTAGAAGCGATAACTAAATGTTAATATTGTTTGTGGAACGCGATCTAATAAATACGCAATAAAGTGGAGAATTTTAACCAGCTGGCATTCTTAAAGTTACACCTGTCACACAAAAGTAATAACATTGAAGATCGATATTGTTTCTGAAGCGTATCAGAGACCTATCCTTTTTTTTATTATGCAGTCATAAAGATGTTGTAATTACGAGACTTCGATGGATTAGTCTTTAGCAAAATTAGCTTTTCTGAATATTTTTGCTCAACAATCGCGCGTGTAAATCAGAGAAATATATACACAATGTTCCTTTTGTCGAGCTTGCACCAGTGATTGCCATCGTTCAACTCTGATACTAACGCGGATCACGATAAGACTACACTCGGACGATTGTTTCTTTATCTTTGATTGCCGATCGAATTTCACACGGATTACATGCACTCTCTCTTATTGGGACAACGAGAGATATCTCCGGCGCGCTAGTCCGATTACGAGCGTAATTCTAAAGCATCGTACACGATACCGAGTCTTCGAAGATAATTATCGGATAATAACGAACTTCTAAAATGTCTGTAAGAGAGGAAGATCCCAACAAATCTAACGCTGTACGCAAGATTAATGTGACATGAGAAGCGCGTGACGCGCGTCTCAACGGCAGAAACGACGATGATTTTCTGTTCGTTACGTATCCTTCGGTGATGCCAGATGCCCTTCAGATATTTTTTTCTTTTGCGAGCCGAATCAAACGTTTCCCTCGCGGCGAATCCAAGGGAAAGGGTTTCATCGAGGGAGTAGAAGAAAATAGAATATGCAAAGGGAACGAAACTTACGTACGAAAAGGGATATTTTTCTCGGATATTTACACGATAGATTTTCTTCTTCTTCTTCCGTCTTCTGACTTCTCCTCAAGGCAAGCGAAAAGTCGAGTCGAGGATAATGGCACGCCTCCTGATCTGGCATCACTAACGAGGAAGTTAAACGGCCCGATCCTCTGGAAGTGCACGTTGTTTCCGGTCGCTCCGAGACAATCGGCTCGAGAATTACTGGACCCTTCGGGTTCTCGTTGTTCCTGCTCGGCATTACGGTCCCGTTCGATCGAAACAATCAAGTAAAACTCGGCGCATCGCCGTGTGCAATTCTGTCGGATTGTACTGTAAATTAAAATTATTTTTTTCTCGTCTTTTATTTATTATATCTTTACAATTATCTCTGTTGTATAGTACGGCGTCGAGGATTCTCCGATCGAGATCTCGGTCGAATCGCAATCGCCCGATTCCGATCGAACGTCGATCAACGGAACATCTCGCGGGAAGTAGGAGGAGTGATTAACGAGTGGTCTGTGAAGATCACGCGAGAAGCCCGCTCTTCCGCCTTTCCATCTTGCATATATACGGGAGGTGGATCGCGCGATACGTCGGTCGCGACCGTCGCATTTAATAATTCATACGCTCGTGAATTACGAATATGGCGAATGGGAAATTTCGGCTACAACGATATTTCATAATTGTCCGCGGCGCGTCAGAAAAGAGATCTCGTCCCTTCGACCATCCATTACAATTAAGTTATTACACTGATTAATGGCTGTAGTAGCCATTACTCTCTAGTAGCGGCTAATGAGTATAGTGACCGCGTTATGGCCGTGTGTGTGTGTATGTATGTATACGTGTCGTATGTATGTGTAAGCCCACGGTTGCTGCGATATGTAGTGACATAGCAATATCATAATGGTAGGACGCGCAGAGAGAAAGAGAGAAAGAGCATTACGCAGCGCTGTAGCGAGAAAATATCGTTGTAGCCCTTCGCCGCAATTTTTCTTTCGAAATCGAGAGCGCGCACACATCTCACGTGTGTCACGCGTGTCTTCCTCCCGATGCACGATCTTCCCGCCCCGTTCAACCCGGAAGATCCCGCGCGGATCAGCGCGTGATTCAGGAGATGAAGATCACCCTCGCGTGATTTCGCGCGCGGATCGAGCGATGCCGGAAGTTCCGCCGGTCGCTCTCTCGAGATCGAGATCGGGCCGACTTCCGGCGACCGATTAGAGCGATCGCGAAGCCGTCGTGCCAGGAGCGCTTTCCTATTCCTTTCTTCCTGTTTTTTCGCTTATCTTCGCGCTTTCCCTTTTCCCGCGATGTCCTCTTTTCTCAAATGTTCCTCTTCGTTCCTCGTTCAGTCGTTTAATTGTCAGTTCTCGCCATCTTCTTCTCTTCGGATTCTCGCGATGACAGCGAGTCGAAAGCTCGATCCTAAGTTCACACACACACACACACCACATAGACGCGCGCGTGCGTGCGTGTGTATAGACACACGTGCTTGCGATAGACATGATCAAACGCACTTTGCGTGAATAATAAACGCATATAATACATTTAAATAAACCGATACTCCATATACACATATACACATCTACACGCGAGAAAAACCTAAAAACAACGACGCACGCACATCGCGCGTACGGAATTTACGATGATTATTGTTAATGAATGATTTACTGGTAATAATAATTGTAATATTAAAGTTAACATTATCCCCGTTTGTATTTTAAGAAGATAAAATGAAGGGAGTTAATGAAAGTGAGAGAGAAAGAGAGAGAGAGAGAATGCGAAAGAAAACAAGTGAAAGAAAGAGAGAGAAAGAGCGAGCTATCTATTTCGTGCGATTTACGAATGCATAAGTGGGCACTGATCTGGTAAATTTCTTTTTTTATTTCTTTGACTTGCCCATGATTATATATTCCCATATATAAAAATGTTATAAGAATACCTATAAAAAGTGAAAATAAATATGTAAACCCCGAGAATACAAATCGAGTGATATATCGTCATTTATTCCCTTTCTTCTTATCTTTGCATGTATTATCTTTTTTGAGTAAGTATCGAGTGTGTTAATCATTTCTTTTATGCTAATTGTAATTTGTAATATGAGATATACAAAGCATAATTCAAACATTAAAGGTGCACTGCGTGCGTAAGAGGATTAAACACTTAATTCATTATCTTCATCCGTTTCTAACGTGTTTGAAAGTTACGTATAATTTAATTTCGCGCAACAGCTGATTTTCTTTTTCACATTTATGTAGGACGAAGAAGTAAAAGTTGCACGCAGAGATTAATATAATATAATATCTATGCTGTGAGAGATTTATACAAAGCGTACACGACTATTTTCACCTCAAAGGCGTATCACATAATAAATATTTAATTAGATTAAACTTTGTCGATTAAATTTCTCTGCGAGAACAGATTAAAAAATTCTCTTTTTTAATTCTTGATTTCTCTCTCACACAAAGTAAATTTGATTTTAAACCTTTAACGCGCTCAATTATCTAAAAACTTAAACTTAATTCTAAAATTAAAGAATTCAAAAGTTAAACGAAGACAATAAATTAATTTTTTATAAAGATTCTTTTTAATAACGTTTAATAACGTTAAATTTAAATACTTTCTGTATGGAAAATTCGTAAGAAAAATGTTTCTTAAGCTGCATAAAAATAGTTGCAAGAGCATTTATTTATATACATTATACACAAATTTTATATTTACGAGTATATTACAATAATTCAATTCAGAATATACAATTGTGCAGTCGACATTGTGTCGAGAATTGTATAACTGATTGTGAGAAAAAAACCTTTGATTAAGAACGATTAAATAATTTCGCAATTATCATCGCCCGACATTGAAACAGCAGCTATTCTTTTTGATTCGGCCCGCGGTATCTCTATACGTATGATTAACAGGATATCCGGTGGATCTGGAATGTGCATATCATTATATTTCTCGGATGAATTTCGCGTGGCAATTTAAAGGACGAATCGACGCGGCATTGTGAAATTTCGTCGAAATCATCGAGGGCAGCAGAGACGGGATTCCACGCACTTCCGCCGATCTCTGCAACTATCTGCCAACGTCGCTGCAGGCATTGTCCGGTCCTCCGATTTACGAAATTTCAGCCCGAACTCGAAATCACAATTTAACGTTCCTATCACGATGTTTCTGCTCGATTGGTCACGGCCGCTTTTAGTGGCGATATTCGATTTTAGTCGCCCAGATTCGGCATGCGTATATCGCGTTGTCATTTTTCCGCCGCGAGCCCGCTCCGGCTTTAGCGGCGCGTATTTCGCGGCGTTGCAGCTGCGCGAGCTGCTAGTGCAGCTGTATGAGGTAAGTCGACTACTAAACCGGTATTCGAAAACGAAATCCCGTTTTATCATAACCCGTTACGGTAGCGTGTAATTAAACTCGTTTTCTCGTGCGGCGGCGGCGGCGGCGGTGGCGGCGGCGGTGGCAATTATGAATTCAGATCGATCGAAAGTACAATCGTGTCGTGACATTCACTCGCGACAGTCTCGTAATCGCGGCGTTTCGCGGCAGCAATTAATTTCAATATGAATTGTCATATCCGCTCCGGCATAACGCCTCCTGCGCGCCCGCGCGAGTATACGCGCGATACGAGTGCCGCATGCGTGCACGTGTCCTAGAGGCCATCCGATAGAATAAAACACTCCGGCGGTCGTGACGCAACGACGTCGAATAAATTTCTCCTTTGCACCCACGATTTCCCGAATGCCGCGCCGCGCCGCGCTCGTGCCGGTTATATTGCGTAAGCGCGCCGCAAAATTTCGAATGCAATAGTGTCGAAACGCTAAATCGCTTTGCTTGTTTACTTTCGTTTTCTCTTGGAAACGTAAATTCCTCGAAAAGCCATCGCTATTCCGAATCCCTTCGGATATCCTCGTCGCTAATTGCGGGCCGCGCTTTATTCGTCGCGACGGCGACGACGGGGCCGGGGGACTCGCTTGTCGCAAGCGAGCGTTTTTCCCCTTTCATGCCGGACACTCTGCGGTTAAAAATGCAGATTGATATTTCGACACACACATTTATACGTTACGCACATCGGCGCGGAGGTTTAGCTTTCAGAGAAAAAAAAATACGTTATGCATATATTACACACATTATATATATAGTGTGCAAAAAATATTTGCATAAATACCGGTCTATCTATTTACTTATTGAAGAAAAAAATATTTACGTGGTTCTGGTGGTTAAAAATAAAAATCAATATTTCAGCCGCTATAGCCAGTTTTTAGGCAGGAATAGTTTTTTTGTGTGTTATAGTTGCAACAATGTTGCATCATTGTCGCTCGTGGAATTCCGCACTCGATCGATCAATGATAGACTCTGCGAGATCGAAGACAGATCGGCGGAACGAACGATCGAACGCTTTATTGGTTCGATCAGCGGAATGTATTTATATTCCATTACGCATCTCGCATATTTGAATTGTACTTTTTAAGCTTTTTTTTTAAGCGCTCTCGCGAAATTCTCGGATTCTTAGCTCGATGCTCGATCGTCGCCGAAGAATGCGAATTAACAAAGCGGATGCATGAATTTCATAAGAAACGTATCGGGTATGTTAATGGGCCCAGGAATATTCCCCCACGAATATTCGCGATTAACGCTTCGTCTCGACTTAAGAACTCGCGGACGCTAAATTAACAACGCGAATCGGCAGCGGTTCGAAAAGATCTATCGATGCATAGTTCGAGACGCGATCGGCATTCCGCGATGTAAAAACGTTCGACAAGAACTCGTAATTACTGAAATTCTTGTAATTTATGATCGCGTATTTCGCTACTATCCCCTCCCGAGTTCGGCTAATTACTCCGAATTCCTCCGTTTAAAAGTGTAGATTAACAATCTCCGCGAATATTTCGCGCATTTTAACGCGCGAAACTATATACCCGGCATTTTGAGAGGCAACTCTTTCCCGATCATTGAAAGAGTATGAAATAGGGAATGGTTTCCAAAAAGTTGGAGAAAAGAAGTGATTGTCCCTATATTTAAGAAAGGATATAAAGATAAAACATCAAATTATTAAGGAATTACGCTGCTTAACACAGCATAAAAAATTTACGCTATAATTTTTGAAAAAAACATTAAGAAAAGAAGTAGAAGAAAGGAAGATTTTATCGGAAACGCAAACATGATCTAGAAGAGGCCGAGGAATGCGGACTAGATGAGGGGAAAAATGCTGAGAAGCTTTACAAGATTTTTTGAAAGAAGAAACTTAACTTTAAGCGCGAAAATTCCAACATGATGATATTTACAAAGATGGGAGGAAGAGAGGAAAGAAGTAATAGCTGTGTAATGGAACGGAGATAGAAGCAAAAAGAGATAACTATGCACTCTCATTCTGACAGAAAGGATGATGCGAAAAAATACTAAGATATATCTCCCTGAGAAAGTTGATTTGTGAAACCAATCATTTTCGATAATTTCGTCAATAATTTTTAAATTAATATCAAAAAAATATTACAGACTATTCCGTAGTTCCTATACACAAATTGAACGGACATAAATTTGATTGGGATAACATTAAAATCCTAAATATGGAGAAATCATTACATACATTAAAAGGAGTATCTCCAAAATGTTTTACATTAGAAGACAAAGGAATGGCACCAACCTTCAAAAGGACACATTAGATCTTTGTGACGATTGTTCTTCGATTATCGAGTGACTTTCTCCACAACTGACATCCTTTGTCTGTTTTATTTATTGACTAGCTTTATTTCTTTTACATACGATGCTTCGTGATATTGTTCTGTATCCATTTCACCTTTGTAATTGAATCTAACAATAAGTGTTTAGTCGATGCGCTGATCTTGGCTCGAAAAGATCGTCTTCTCGATCGTCTCGTTATAGAACACAGACTCTGGTGACTGTCACGAGATTGACTGTGAATTTGGTAAGTGAACTGTACATTATTACGAAAAACCCGTGAGCCGTGAAATTTCTTAGCTAATTCCATGATCTCTTTTTATTCAAACGACAGCAGTCAGTTATGTGATATACAATAAGTTCAACTTTTTTAACAACTACACCGCCAACCGCTAATTTAAGAACATAATTACAATTTTCTTTTATTTATATATTGTTGATTAGTTTTAAAATTATAACCAGATTATTAAATGTTACATTGAATAGAGTCTAAACCTTAAGACAGATACGTTTATAATTCGTTTTTATATTTATATTAAAGTTACTTTTTTGTAGCTATATATGTAAAGACTTTATAATTAAAAAAATTAAAACTTAATACGGGCAATAAGAGTCAAGCGTGCCGTTTTACCGCTCAAATTTATTATAAAATACATGTGATCAGAATTACGAACGTTTCGACTCTTTTTTTGGGGTCCTCCTCAGCGCATTGTATAACAGTAAATTCAACATAAATGTAGGACTATATAAAACCTTCTACACCGCAAACATCAAGTCATCGTTAATCGTTTGGGTATATGTGCACTCCGACACGTTCCTAAGCATCGTCGCGTCGGAGTGCACATCTGCCCAAACAATTAACGATAATTTTATATTAATCCAACGGAATGTCTCCTCGGTAAGGCGATTCTCACGATTGGCGTCACCACAGACCTTCCAAATCCCCATTCATAGAACTGAAACTTACCACAATTCCTTCCACTTTGCGGGAATTTATCTTTGGAACTCGCTTCCTATCGATGTAGTGTCTTTATCGTCTGTCAATGAATTTAAGGGAAAGCTCCAAGACCATCTTTTTTCGCTCGAGCTGAGTTCTGTTCATGGTTCTACCGTGGGGCTATCTACCGTTTAAGTATACTAGACACTACAGACGCGCGCGCTTCGCGCGCGCCATTTAGCTTTAACATTATGCTATTAATAATAATCGCGACACGACGGGTGCGTTCCTTTTGGGCGCTCACGCGCTCACACGCGCTGTAAGCATCATTCTATCTTCGTTGCACATCGAATATCAAACGAAGATAGAGCGATGAAGAAACGTAACCGACGCCACACCACGCACTACACGCACGAAACTCGCCACACTCCGCGATGACAGTCCGTCACGGGATGAAGCAAGCTTCGGCGCGGCAATCAATCGAGATAGCCAATCGGCATCGCGGAAAAGAGGCTTCAATTTTACGATACAAACGAAATTCACTCAGGTAACACACGCCTTTTTTAAAAGTGGAATGTAGTTTAATTGTGATATTTAGTTTAAGTGTAATTTAGTTTAAGTGTGATATAGTCATTGTATATATACTGTTGTTGACTTCAAAAATGTAATCTAGTTTTAAGTTCTTATGTTATTATTCCTGCAATTAGTTTCTTTTTTGCGAAATTAGTAATAGTTTACCGCTTCCTTGTGGCATCCTTCGCGGAGGGGCGAGTAGCATCCTTTATCTTGAGTATTTCATCTTTTTAATTTCTTTCCTTTATGCCTATGTCGCGTCCTCAACCGGGGGTGTATCACCGCTTGTCGATACTATCTTGATTATTTCCATTTTTACTTACTGCTTCATTGGTAGCGATAACACTCCGTCTTGCATCTATTTTGGTTAACTCACACCAACTTCTGTCCGCTATATTTCGCTTTTGTTTATATCACATTTGTATCTTTGTATAACTCATTATTTGTCTAAAGTCTTGACTATGGCATAAATAAACATCAATCAATCAATCTCTCTCTCGCTCACTCTAGAGGTCATTTTTCCTCTCTTTCCTCTTCCTCTTTTATTTGACAATAAGTGAAAACGTTACATGTCATGGCCAAAATGAGTGATAAACCAAATTGATATAATAAAAAATAGAAAGTACCTCGGTTACATCGATAAAAGTCACATGTGAAAAGACAAAATAAAATGAGTCATAAGCCTTCCTAATTTAATGTAATGAGTGCCATGGTGGACGTCACATATTACATTACTTAAGCAAGGTAGCAAGTAGCCACCGTGGTTCCAAAAGAGCAACTGGCGAACGGAGAAATAAGTTATCGAGACAACGGTGTGGTTACAGTAAACAAATTAACAATAACAGCAATGACATTAATTTGCAATAATAAAGATATACGGAAATAAATAATTCATGTGAAAAAGAAACAAAAGGTAATAAATAAAGGCTAATAAATAAAGAAATATGGAAATAAATAGAATGTGAAATAAATAAAGAAATATGAAAATAAATAAAATGTGAAACGAATAAAGACATATGAAATAAATAAAGGCAGACGTTATATAGCAGCTATCACTGAATCATATAATGCATTCAAATTTTCCGTATCTTTTTGCATATTTATCGTGTCGCCGTGTCTCCTAATGAAAAACATCTCTGCTATCTCTCTGCTTTTTCTGTAATAATTAATATATCGTCCCGAAAAGGTGGGTTTCCGGTACCAATTAGTTATACGTCTGTCACCGTCTCTGATAACAGTAGTGAAAATAAACAAAATTAATGACGGCTAAACATAATTCAATTTATTTTCAGAATAAATACGTTGCCGAGGTATATATATAGAGAAAATTTGTCGCAACTTTTATAAATACTTCTTGTAAGGAGAATATTTAAAGAATAGAGCAGAATATAAAGGCTATCTTGCTTGCTACGTGTCTGCTAGTCGTAAGTACAAAGCAGAGATTTATATTTTTTAAGTACATTTGTTTTAAATATATAATCATTCAGATAAAATTATCTGAAAAAATACAGGGTGACACAAAAGTTCCTGAAGTTTTTTTGAAAACATTAAGCAGCTACAAATCGGTATACAAATTAAGCATCTTTAAACAGGACTTTAAAATTATAATAAATGCTCAAAATTGTTTGTAATTTTTTTTGCTTAATTTTATTATTAATGTTTTAATAAAGTTGTATGTTTTGTTTAAAGTGTAAAGGTATTTAATTTGTAGGAAATAGAAACCACAGGGTAATAAGAATCATCTTAGAATAAATTGACTATCGCGTGTTATAAATCCAAACCGGCGTGTGAATAACTCTTATGGAACACCGCTCCTTCCGCCATTCGAACATTTTATCAAGTTTGCTTTGTTTGCCTAGAAAAGTGCACGTCGTTTCCGCTCCGTTACAATTTCGATCGAATCGATTTTTTCTTAAGCAAAAAGTGGTTTTATTTTTCATTAATTAAATTTATTTTTTCTTTATTATTATTGGGATTGTTTACTCTTTACTGACAAAACATTTAAAACTAAAAAATTGTGCAAATTAGAAATTTGCACTTGGCCTTGAATGATACTCTATCGATTAAGAAAAAAACATCCCAATATCTCAAAAATTGCGGAAATTATACCATAAACAAAAAAAAGATAATTCAACATCAATTAACCTACCTTTAATGATATTCTACGATTTTTCGACGTTTTCGAACATAAGCAACACATTGGCATCGAAAACTCAAAAAACAATTTTTACTTCGGTCTTTTCTACACCTATTTCATATATAATTCTTTTAAATTTGGTTGATTAGACTTAGCTTTATATGAATAAAATTATAGACCTTTGATCGCGTATAAAGCTAATCAACTAAATCTTAAAAAATTATAATAAAATAGGGATAGAAAAGACTGAAAAATATAATACAATTAGAAATAGATCGATATTTCCAAATTTGCGGAAGTTAGAGCAACCACGGACATTTCTAAAAAAATTCAAAATTTTTTTAAAAAAGAACCCCTTTACCGATCATCGCCAAATTCAATACCAACCTTCCTTACATGATACTCTATCGATTAAAAAAAACATCCCGATATCTAAAAAATTACGGAAGTTAGAGCACATACGGACAACAATACCCACACACACACATACAGACATACATACATACATACATACACACGGACATTTTGTACAAAAGTGATTTTTCGACGTTTTAGAACATTCTAAACCGTTGCCAAAGATACTCTAAAAATTTTTTTTCACGAAAACGAAGCTTTCTCTATGAGGAAGCAAAAATTAATAAATCTGGTATATTGTAATAATACGAGGATCGTTCAATAAGTTCTTAGAAAATTTTTCGTGCAAAATTGAAAACACTGTACACAAGGTACAGTATATGTAAAAGAAATAAAGCTAGTCAATAAATAAAACAGACAAAGAATGTCAGTTGTGTGGAAGTCACTCGATAATCGAAGAACAATCGTCACAAAGATCTAATGTGTCCTTTTGAAGGTTGGTGCAATTCCTTTGTCTTCTAATGTAAAACATTTTGACTTATTGAACGACCCTGGTAGATAAAAAGAAAATTTTAAAATAAAGGAGATAAAAGGGGCTTAACGAACTAAGCAAGGTGAACGTGCTAATAATATATTACTTTAAAATAATAATAATGTAATGGACGTTTCGACCTGTAATAAGGTCATCTTCAGCGCGCTAAACAAAAACCGTCACTTACAAACTAAGCCGGTGAAATATGGTCAGATTATAAAAATTCGCAAGTCATGTATATATATATCGTTCATATAGAATTAATACCACAGTGTCTGGATTAAACCTTTCTGTGTGTAGAGTCTCTTGACGTATCATTAAGAATGATGAATCGGGTTCTCATGGTATAAATGTTGAAATGATACGAAAATATAGCTGTAAAAAATCGATTTTTTTTAACAGAAAAATTAAGGATGTTAAAATTGAAAAACTCTATGGTGCTGGTTATATTGTAAAATTTCTGTAAAAAAATATGTTTAAATAATTAATTATTTTTAGAAGTATATATATGTTTATATAAAATATACATATACCACAGTATTTACAGAAGTTTGTGGGACCCTGGCAAAAATTCACACAACAAACATGAGTGACATGGTAGTCAAAGTTTAGATACAATTTAAATGATATTTATTCCCTTTAACATGCAAACAGCTTGTATTCGAGATTCTATTAAAAATGTATTTCTTATTTACAAATAAAATTTCTTTTCTTATATCTATAAGAATACGATTCTATAAATATACTTATATCTATAAGAATACGATTCTATACTAGAAAGAGACGTTAAACCGTTGGTCCAAAGGGTTAAAGTAAATACATTCTTCTTCTATAAAAACGATTCTGACCAGACGGATTTGTAGATCTTATTTATAAGATTCTCTTTGCAAGATTCACATTGACTTCTAAGCTTAGCTTCTAAGATACTAAGCTTCTAAGATATAAGCTTCTAAGATACTGTAGACTCGAATATAGTAATCGAAATATAAGTAATCGATAAGAGAGGAAATTAATCATGAGGCTACCACCAGATAAATGGACGTAAATACAAATTCTTTTAAGAAATGCATAATGTAAATTGTAAATATCAGTATTTTATAGCGATACCGAGTTGAGCAGAATTTATAAAAGTGTCACAAACATGATAAATATTTTTATTTCAACTACTTTAGAAAGATAATATAAAAACCCCTGTTTACTTCATTTCCAGTCATCAAATCTACAGGTAAAGATGCGTGCGTTAGCTTGTCTTGTATTTATCGCTCTGGCACACGCCATTCGAGGTACGAATTTATGAATTATTTATATAAATATTTTATTATAATAAAAAGATAAAGATAAGTACACACACACACACACACACACACACACACACACACACACACACACACACATATATATATATATATATATATATATATATATAAAGAAATGAAAAAACACGTGTTTTTTTGATAATATATGAAGCGCAATTATTTTCCAACATAAGCAAAATTATTAATAATGTCATTAATATCTATTGTATAGCATTTATAGCTTCTGTAAATATTAATGTACGTATATATTTAATATATACACACTTCTAGAAATAATTAATCATATTTCTTAAATCTTAATTTTCAAATATCAACAACTTTTGTCGCTAATTAATTATTTGTGTAAACAGATGTAAAATAATACGTACATTTTCTATATTCTCTAAATACGTATAACTTTAAAATGAAAAACTAATGTGTCGAGAACGATACAATTTTTTCCTTAATAAAAGATTTCTATTCAAAATAAATCTATAACTTACCCGAACTGCAGCTCATTTATTTTGTTAGCCGTAAAATTGCCACAATTGTTTTATCGTTATTGTTAAATAAAAGTATATGTCGTAATGTAACAGATATTAGTTCGCTCGTATATTAACATTATTTATTTATTTTTCCAATAAGGAAATCCGGATCTTTATAAAGGTCCCCTGGGGAGCAGAGATGCTCCAATCGGCAAATTTCCATATCAAGTTATTTTGAGATATGAGGACATCTCCGGTCCTGGGGTTGACAAATGCGGTGGATCTATTCTCAATAATCGTAACATATTAACCTCAGCATATTGTATCAAGTATGTTACACATTTTGAATCTATGTCAATATCGTATTAATGAAATATAATTATATAAAACTAGTTTTTTAATAAGTCAAATGAACATTATATGTAAAACTACACATATTATGTAAAACTAGACATAATATGTAAATATATATATACATATACATACTTATATATATGCTCGTTTTATCTCGTTAGCCTTGATGAGCTGGATAAGCTAAAAGCTCATGTCGGAACAAACTTCTTTACCGTGCCAGGAGATATTTATGACGTAGCCGATGTTACCATCCACGAAAAATATAATGAAACCACTGAGGATTATGATATTGCCTTAATTCACCTTAAAACTCCTATCGAATACAACAAGCTAGTACAACCGATAAATCTTATGACAACCGATAAAGATCTCTTTGGCAATCCGTGCACACTAACTGGATGGGGAAGTAGAGGGGTAATATCGAACTCATCATGATACAGGAATTTTCTAGTTTAATGTCTAAGAATGAGGCACTCTTTTAGAAAAACTCATTTTATTTTCTTCTTATATATAATATAACAAATGAAAAGTAACAAGTGAAAAGATTTTGTAATAATTATTTATTGTTCGTCATTTCCTTCGAATGTCATTTATCCGATTTCAAATAATATTTATCCTTTTTAGGCTTTTAATGGAGTCGTTATTGATTCCTTGCAAGAAGTTGAGTTGATAGTTTGGGATAATCAGGAAGACTTGGCGACTACTCAATTTTGTGCTTTGACAGGAGAAAAAGAACTTGCGTTACAAGTAAACTGTCAATTATTAATATTATAAAACAAATTGATACATATATGTTTATGTTACAACACCGAAAGAATATTTATAATATAAAACATTATATTAATAGCATCTAATAATATTTATTATACAGCCGATTTTAATTATAGCTTAATACTGAAATTATTATAACAATAATTTGGAATAATTTATTGTTATTTATAATATTAATGTTTTATTATTAATAATCGAAAAATTTTTGTTTTAGTATCTCTTTGGTAGCCCTTTAGTAGCCAATGGAAATCAAATTGGAATCTTAAGCAGCAATGGAGACCCTGATGAACTTTCTGCACCGACGTACGAATCACGTTTAAAGATTTTCACAAGAGTATCCGATTTAAAATGGATCAGTACGAATTTAAAGAATTAAAAGATATTATTTAATATGTTTATTAGAATGCCATTTTGTTTTACGAAATTTATAATTTAATTACTAATATAATATAAGCAAATACATTCTGCAAAATGTATTTCCTGTATTCCTATCAGTTAAATAAATTACCAATGCAAATAACAAAATAATAACAAATCAATCGTTTTTGTTGTTTTGATGTAGAAACTAATGTTTTTGTTCGCTTCTCATTTCCATTGGACAATAATCAAATTAATTACGTTACTGCAACATTCATAAGTGTATGTGATATTGTTATAAATACATTTGACAAATTTAGCGAAGAAAAATCCTTTGTAATGCAAATGAAAAAAGAGGTCCGGTGAAAGAGAAGAGAAAATAAAATAAAGAGAGAAGAGAATAGAAATAAATAATTATATAAATCTTTTAGTATATAAAACTGAGAAGTTGACTTAATGCATAAAGTTAAATATTTACAGAAGAATCTCTCACGCAGTCAGTTATATTATACAATATACAAATTAGATTCTAAATTATATCTCTAATTAATGTGATATTTATGCGCTCTCAATGTTGTTATTTAATCGAAATTATCCACTATGTAAAATCTGACTTTTTACGTATCACATGCATGTAATATTGCGCGCGCGCACACACACACACACACACACACACACATATATATATGCAGCAGCTTTTTCTCTTCAGTAGATCTAATCTTTCACAATGCAAGCATTTTTTGGTTTCTTGATCGCTTGTTTAGCGGCGGTCAGTCATGGTGAACAAGAAATACGAAGTATTTTTACGCGTAATAATATTAATCAGCGATGGACCCGGTTTATTTTTGGTGCAGTATTCGGAATAAGAACACGAAAAAATAATCCTTGATTTCATTCGTGGTGATGCAAATCATGACGTAATTGATGTAAATATTTATTTCCGTAATTTGCGGTCATGAGCGATCTTCAGGTTGATTACCCGGTCGATCGCCGATCAATTCGGCTGCGCGGAACGCGCGACCGCGATTACGCAAGGTCGACGAAAAGTTTCAGCTGGCGTTGCGAGATCGCAATAGGCTGAATTCTTCTTGGTCGTCGCGGTCAGTTGACCCGCGGAATGCGTCCGCGCGGGATCGCGCGCTCCGCGACTCGCGAAATATACGCTTTTCACGCGCGTCCATGAATACATTCGCGCAAGTAACGAGCGGCATCGCCACAGTGAGGTGCTATCGCAAGAGTGGATTTCGCGTGGTCACCAAGGAGATTTAAGTATACGGTGACCGCACTGTCGAGAGAAACTGATAAAACGCCATCGATAAAGGCGACCCGTTAAAGAGATCCGGCGAGAGAAAATACATGTACATCTCCCTTACGTTTCATTGTATTACGTATACGATTTTATATTGTATTATATTGTTATATATTTTATTCCATATTATATTATACATTTCACCTTATGCTTTATTTTATTTTGTTACAATATTCGATAGAAAAAATTACAGATAATTTGAGTCGCAAATAATCTAAAGGGCTGTATTAAAAACAAAAGAAAATTATTTCACAGTCGGATGAATTTTATGAGATTCTTTTTATAAAGAATAGGTATGCGTATTGATCATGTAATAAGCAAAATTCCATCTGGATCTTTCGCTAATAAAGACACAGATCTGGAAAGACCCATGTGTCCGACCTGTCATTATCACGTTCTGATATCGAAAGAATGGACAATGGCACAAAATTAATTCTCTTAACAAGAGAACTTAAGAGAGATGATTAATTACCTGGGAAATCGACGAACAATCTGAATTGATTCAATCGCGGCAAACATACTTATTAACGCCTCTCGCGCGTCCGCGAAGTATCAATGATTGATCAAACAGCTTTAATTATTAATGATTGATCAATCGGCTTTAATTTCCACCAAATTACGTCGACGACCGATAAGCGACGCGCGCGCGTTCTCGCGTTCGTTCATTTCCATCCGGATTACGTTCGGCGTGTCGTATCGATCGATCGCCCCTCCGCATTTAATTTTTTTTCCCCCGACTAGATAATCACCCGCATCGCGCACGATTTTTATCTGAATCTCTTATCTAAATCCCCTATGATTTATGAAGCTGAAGGATTTTTTTAGACGCCGGGCGCGCTTGTGTCGCTTCCATAAAGATGCCCCGAGACTTAATTCGCCCCGAGGCGAACTCCGCGAATATCTTCCATTCGCGTGAATTGACCGGCGGCGTTGCTTTGCCTTCGTAAATCCATTTTTGTGCGAAGAATTTAACGACGTCGAAGTAGCACGCCCGCTCTTCCGAGAATGTTGTGTACCTACATATATTAACCTTTGTGAAATCGGAAAAAAGATCTGAGAGAGATTTTTAACTGTAACCGACTGTGTCGCATATATACGTCATTTGTTCGCGAATGAGAATCCTATATATATTAATAAATTTAGTCTTTACGACTAGAAACGTTCCTCTGCGTTGTAAAAACCTTTAGATCCTCGCGCGTATGAGCAAAGCCATTTCCTGTTACATACAGTTTTCGTCGTTCCTGCGTTAAGGATATTATTACGGTAATTAATTTCGATACAATCTCGTACCTTAGTATAGGTACCCACGTGAGAGAGAGATCGTTCTCTCGCATTCTTGAATTTATGCCGAGATAAAAGCGGCTTATGCGCATACAGCGAAATCTCCTGTCTCCCATCCCCGTCCCGAGAAAAATACTACATGCAGCCGTGCGATACGCGTTAGATAATGCACAAGCGCACGCAGGTCGATGCTTCGAGAGTGCATCGCTTTTGCCGGTTACTGTTACCGGTTATCTTCGCGCAACGCTTACTTTTACTATCACCCTCCTGCCTTTCTCTGATCTCCGTGTTTTTTTCTTCTCTCTCTTTCTCTCTCTTTCTCGCTCTTTTCCTTTCTCCCTTTCTACATGGCGCAATAGGGGATAAGCGAAGCGGATTTATGACCGATGCCTCCTTGAAATTTCTAACCGCCGCGCGTACACCGATCGGAACGCGAATCGGCAGATGCACCCGGAGCGCTAATTCCGCGCTCCTATCAACGCGCCCCGTCAATTTTTACACCCTCGTTTCGTTTCCGTCAGCGATACGCCGGTTTTACTTTTATTTGTGACCTTATGACGTTCCTTTTTTCCAGCGATTGCTACCTGCAAATTGCGTGGTGGTTAACTCCGTTACCCAGCCAGCCACGTATAATCTTTAATCAGCTATTTTTCGTTTTTGCAATGTTAATTTTTTAAAGTAATATACAGAGCTTATTTATATCGGATTAATATGGTAGGTTTATTAAGAAAATTACAAAGCAAAGTTTTCAAACACACTAAGTCCTAACAAGGTATCATATCACTCTTTCAATTACAATCAACTAAATATAGAAAACATTCCGGAATTAGAGAAGCGGAATTAGATAAGCTTTATTCTTTTTTGGATCTTTTAGTTTTGAAGCTATTAAGTATCAAAAATCAAAAAGTTTTGACATAATAAGTTTAAATAAAAACACTGGTCATGAACTATTTTGCCAAATCAAAGTTAAATATGTACGCGATATTTCTTTGCATGCGAATACAGAAAGAGGAATTATTTTAACTTTTATTTGACGGAGGCAGAAATATTCGCCGTTTTTCTTATATAATCCAAAAATAATCTAAATTCTTTATAGCTATTTTTACATTTTCCTATAATCTATTTTTATAATTTATTTTTATATATTTTTTAATTATCTATATTTGATTCATTTTTATTATATAATTGTCTGGTTTATTTTAGATTTAATATGCTGCGGCGTTGACTTAAATACGAAGAATAAAGCTGCCCTTTGCTTGAGCGATTCCACTGCAGCGTGATTGCATTACTTATCCCCCCTTCCCTCTCTCTTTCTTTTTTTCGCTCTCATTTTTGCTTCATGCCTTTATACTTGCACCTCCATAACTCGTCCGGATGATCTCTCCAGCAGCAATTTCTCCACGCTCGTAAAGGTCTCCCTTGCGTCCGCGCGCGCGCGCACACACACACGACCGCACACATATACATTTTGTCGGCGTGTTACATCGATAGATCAGGCGAAGGAAACCGGATTCTTTCCGGCTCCGGATTTAAAAGCTCGATCTTCAGGGAAGAGTCGCAATTTTCCGGCTTGCGAGTGAAGCAGTTCCGTCCCCGTCAACGTGGAACGCATCATCTGCTGTTTAGATGAGGATCCCATTGCTCTCTCCCTCTCTCTCTCGGATAACACTCCTCTTCTTGCGCGATTTTATTATGCGCTTTGCGATCGGATGCGCTCGCGCGTCCGAGAGAGATTAATCGGGCGCCTTTTGCTCTCATTCTTCTCCTTTTCTTTCGAGCGACATTCGCATCGGTATTCCTGGCAGCGGTTGCACACGTAAGCCGCTCTGATACCTCTGCGGTCTGAACTTTCGACGCGGGTTTCGTATTATTTTTTCGACAAACGAGTCGCACGTTTGTGCAGCAGAGAAAACCGTGTACTTCGCCGAGGTTGCGGCAACCGCGTTTTTTGTGCGCCGGATGCACCGATGCATGGCGGAAGTTGTAAGCACAAGTTGCGATCGTTACTATTAAAAAAGAAAAAAAAAATTATTTTTATTTGTATTTTAGAGTGTCAACCGCGATTTTCTTATAATTCCCCTCGATTACAATAAAATTTAGATACGCAATGGACATCGAACTTTATAACTTTAAAAATTTTTTAAATTGTACTTGGGATGTTTACTGATTCAATAATGATGGAATTTATCATATGATTAAGATTATTACTACTTATAGTGATAACTTAATAACTAATTGTAAGAGTAAAAAAAGCGATACGATTTAATTAAAAATCTGTTGAAACAACTTGATAAAACAGCTAAGAAAGTGTTTATTCTCTGCTTTCTCGAAGGCCAATGTAATTAATGTCAATTATACACTATAGTCTTCAATGTGACTTGAAAAACTCGAAAAACTAGTGACATGTATTGATGTTATCTTTTATCATATAATTTGAGCTTCTATAAAAAAGATAAACTTATATTCAAGTCGGCGAAATATCAACCTAATTATCGGGTAAATCATGGATCTTTCGATATGATTTATGAGCGAATTGAGAAGTCAACGAACGGGGTAGCGCTATGAATTAAATTGATCGAGCACATAATGGAGATAAATTGAAGGCGCATGGGCGAGAGAGAAAGAGAGGGAGAAAACAGAGAGAGAGAGAGAGAGAAAGAGAATAAACCGCGGTACGCCATATTTTAATAAATTCGTTAACATCAACGAACCGAAAATGCACTATTTTAAAAGTATCTCAATTACGAAACCGATCCGGATATTGAATTGCGTTTTACAGTAGCGATTAATTGGTTAATCGATAAATTGTTCGGATACTCATGCGGATAATGGAACAAAGTAGCTTATTGAAATAATCGCGATTATTCGTCAGCAGTTATTCGACAAGAAATATCTATAATTCATGGTTTAAAACTTACTTAACTAATTTCGGACTAATTTTGTTCTTTACCGCTTTCATGGAGATTTATATTGTGTTAATGTATGTGCAAATTCCTTATCTATTCTATAGCAACGATTTATTATTCAGTTTTGTATTTTTAGATTATTTTAGAATATTTATAGTATAGAAGCATTATTATACAATATTGATACTCTTAAGTCTTCCAGTAGTTTTGTGTTAATGCACGTACGTATATTCATTTTTTATGTATGCGTCTCATTGTTAAGCACATATTAATTAAATATATTTACAATTTTCTCCATATTTTTTACTTTCGAATTCTTCTACGTTTTCAGACCCATTGAAACGCGATGATCATCGACACCGAGAGCCCAGTATGACATTTTAAAATCGGGTCAAAATATCCTGCCACGTAAACGTTTTTACGCTCGTTCGTCTCGTGTCGGTCGCCCCGACAATCAATCCGCTGAGGCATAAAAGTGCGGATACCCGAGGCGGATGCGGAGAGTGACAATGCGCGTTATAAGTGAGCGCAAGGACGTATAGAGTAACGTTGCGACAGTCATAAGTGTATCGATTATTCAAACGGTGCCTCGGCTAGCTCCGGGCGGAGCGCCGCGCGCCGCAAAGCTGCGCTGGGAAAATCCATGAATCCCGATCCGCGGCGGCGGATCTATTAATATTTATAGAGGCATCGAATTAATTTTACACTGACGCGGAATTATTCCTACGACCGTCCTTGCCGTCGCGCGCCGGGGGCGGGGCGGGGGGGGGGTTACATAAAACGCGCGCGGGTAACTGCACGAAGAAGCTATAATGCCCGGCATATGACGGGTCGTCCGGAATTTTTTATAATTTCCAGCGAAAATAAAAACTCACTTCAGCCATGGTTAATATATTATTTCTCTTTGCTTTACATGTCGCTGATCGACTTTGCGCCACCAAGTCACCAAGCCACACGTACGGTGTATGTTTTCTCCTCGAGTTTTCGAATAAAAGATGAACAGCGTCAATGCTAAAGTGCTCTTCTCTATTTTCTCACATTTATGTTAATCCCTAATATGTATATTTAAATATTTCTTCTTTAATATGTTCACATAATGTTATATGAATATATTAACCCTTAACACGCAAACCTGGGTCGTTTTCGTCCGAGCAAAAATAAAATGTAGTTGTAATTTTTGAATACAAATTATGTGAAAAAATTAAATTGTTTATAATTTTATGATTGATATTTCAAAGTGAAGCTTTGAAACACCTTCATGAATTTTTTCAGATTTTTTGCAGCCCTTTGACACTAAAAAAAAACGTCAGGACCCAGGTTTGCGGCGTAAAGGTGTAAAAAAACGTTTGTGGGTTAAGGGTTAAATATTAATACGATACGCAATTTTAAATAAATTTAAGTATATAATGGTATCTTCATTTGAACACTCCCTGTTCAGGGATAGTTCAATATTGCGAATAAATTTGATATTTTCTCGAGTTATGCTGGGTATAAATTTTTTTCACATTTCGAACAATGATCTGTCGAGGAAAAGTATATCTCTAATATGTCCCGTATGACGGCAGATTCAAGAGAGAGAGAGAAAGAGAGAGAAATGACTGAATGGTGCATTCCCGGTTCGACATGATATAATTCGTTTGACCTGTGCACATTTTGCAGAAGCGGCCACGCGAGCGCAGTTTCGAACTTCGCGCAAAAGTGAAAGCGCGGTCTCGTCGCGCCGCGTGCGCGCCGCGTCCTTGATAAAAAAAATTTTAGATTAAAGATTTCTCTAGCCGGGGCATGTCACATCACTCAAGATTACGTTTAATGGTCCTCCATTAAATTAAAGATAACTCGGGGACGTGTGGCCGCGCGCACCCGTAGAATCTTGCACAACCTTTGCAGTTTCTCTGCCAGAACGCCGGTGATACGCGCGTGTAATCGAATCGAGCGCGCTCTCGCGAACTGGCTCATTTATTACGGAATCGTTTTTCTATTTGTTTTGTCGCCGATGTACACCGGTAAGTTCATCACTCATCACGGATTCATCTAGTCGCGCGACGGTGATTGGATCCGGCAAAATTAAACGCGACGGAGTTAGTTACGAAGCGGATTACGTTCTAATTTCACGTGTGCGTGTGTGTAAACAGATATCTTTGCAATTATGTAACTTAGTAGATCATGCAGGATGCCCCAGAAATGCCGCTCTACTTTGCCACTTTGTGGAGTTTGTGATGTGATGAGTCTAATTGTAAGACCCGTCGTCAAATCATTTTTCACAACACCTCCACGGACAGTCCGACTTTCCATGCCATCCCAAATTGGAAAATTGTAATGTAAATATTAAATTCACTAACTAATAAGACTTTTTCTTTGTAAAAATTATATTAATTTCAATAAATGAAAAAATAATTACTATTTCAAAAATTATTTGTATTAAAACTACTGATTTGGAATTGTTTTTTCTTAATAATATCACTAAATAATGAGATAATTAATTATATATTTATAGATAATATTCCTAAATAAAATCCCAAATCAATCAGATTTAGTGCAATAATTAAAATTATTTATATTTCTTTTAGAAATTTTATTATTTTAATTTGTGTTATGGGGGAAGCTTTGCCCCCCCATACCCCTCACCAGGGGCTTCGTTTCTGAACCCCGCATCACTCTATTTTTCTCTTTCTATTTAACGATACGCGCATATAAACTGTACGAATGGAACACCAAACGCACATACTCTACAGGCATTCAAAAGTCGAACATTTCCTTAAAGGTGTTGTGAAAAATATCGTGTGCACCTCGGGTCGAAAGCTTTTTCAGACTCATGCGTGCGATTTGCCGCCCGAACCGAAGGCGAGTTCGCATTCGGCTCAGGCGACAAACTTCACACTCGTCTAAAAAACGCTGCTTTTTCTCTTTGATGCACAATATACTATTTTATCGTTTTTTAATATATGTGTATAATTGTATTTTATTAAAATCTTTTAAGTTTTGATATGAATCTATCCTTGCATGTAGAATTTTCTTGGAAACTTTCGTTTAAATCAAAGAATATATTTTTTAAATATTTTTTAAATATCTGAAATACACTAGCTTTATATAAATATAGTATAAATAATATAAATATGTACGATATATTTAAAAATTAATATAATTATATAATTTATATACATATGTAATTGTAATTTGTGTTTATACTCACACACACACAATGATATATTATATATGTAAGGATATATCGGCTTATATATTTATCATTGTTAACGAAGCCGACAGGCTCGTGAGATCCGCCGTAATCCGATGCGATCTCTACATTCGCTTGAATCGCGACATCCGCAAACGTAAACACTGGAACAGCTGATCCGAGGCAGTTCCGTTAGCGCGTAATCATCCGACGTGAAATTTATTTTGAACCCGGATCGCAGCAGCGAGGTTACCACTGTGGGATCGTAAGTCGACTAGAACTAGACAGCAGAATATCGAGACAGAGACGAATAGATGGCGAGAATAACGAGGGATAGCGAGTTAAAGAAACGCGGGGAGAGAGAGAGAGAGAGAGAGAGAGAGAGAGAGAGAGAGAGACCTAGCGAGAGGATGGAGCGAAGGACAGAGACAGTGCAGTCAGGTACCTGTAAAGAGAGAAACGATGACGACGATGAGAGATAGAGGGAGAAGGAGAGAAAAAGAAAGAGTGAGAGCAAGAAAGAGAGAGAGAGAGGGGGGGAGAGAAGGGAGGTTAATCCGCAAATGAGATCGTTGATAGAGTTACGACGCAAGCGGAATGGAATCGAAGCCAAGGGTGTGGAGGACAAGGCGGATACGATGCCGATCCCATTGCTGTTATTATTGGATCATAGTGCGTTAGAATTCGTCGACATAGACCGACAGTACGGCGGCCTGACCGGCCTGGATGTCTCAATAATCCAGGAGGATGCGAGTCCAATTAGTTCTCGATGCTGGAAGTCAACTTGCACGTGAAGAAGAAGATACCAGTTTCTTTAAAATAATCAATACAATAGAAAATCTTTAATCAAACATGGGAATCGATTATCTTGATCACTCATTTGTATGAAGTAAGTAATTGCGCAAAATTTTGAAAATCATCGCGCTGTATAACTAAGGCCCGGTTACACCAAAATATCGCATATTTGACCTTAGCTTAACTCACTCTTCGTCTCTTTCTAAAGGGACAGTTAGAGAGAGATGAAGAGTGAGTTAAGCTAAGGTTGAATATTATGCGACGTTGGTGCAATCGGGCCTGAGAACTTTTATACATTCATAAATTGGAATTCAATTTTATAATATCTATACATATATTTTATTTAAAACTTATACGGGAGTATGAGATGTTACGAGTATATTTCAAATCGGGTTTGCATAATATAAATAATTGCGTTCCCCATTCTCACCTTCTTGCATAACAAAAGTAGCCATTTATTGTGACGCGGGAAAATGCGCTTTGCCGGACGCACGATGGAGTCCAATCGGGAAATTACGAAACGAGAGAAGCAACGAGTTGTTAAATCAATCACAGGATAATAATAGGTGTAATATTTCAGTGCTCGATATGGAGCTTATAATTATTGCCCCGCGTCGCTGGAACGATCCTGGGGAAAAGTATCGCGCGGCGCATAGGAGGATAATAAAAGAGAGAAAAAAAAGAACCCCTTCTCCCTCTCTTTCCCTTCGAGAGGAGCAACCGTAAAACCATGGAATGAAGCGTGGAATCCAAATCTGATGCGGCTCGCGCGAGCGAGCGAGCGCGCGCGCACTTTCCCCGCGCGTAACGAACTTCTTCCGTCATTATCGGTTATTACCCATTATTTGGAAATATTAAGAAGTATTTCGCGTTACACGGCGCTGCCCGCGCGCGGGCAGCGCACGGTGTCATAATATGTTATAAGCGGGAATAACGAGGTGTATAATTCCGCGTGCGCGCGCGCGTGAACGCTCCGGCTTGGCGTGCTGTAATTATAAACGCGTGTGCGTGTGTATTTCGCGCCTTTTACCGGCCGGCCTAATAAAAGTGCTCGGCGCGTCGATGCCATTTGCGACAAGTGCATACAATTATTCCGACGGTATTAATTACAGTATTTGCGTACCGGTAACAATCGATTATTTATGATTACAGCAAACGTGCCGCTTGGAAACGAGAAAAAAAAGGAGAAAAAGAAGGGAAAAAAAAGAAACACGCGCGTACTCCGGTTTTTCTCGCCGCGATTTAACTTCCCGCCTCGAACGCGATCGTTCATCGCATATATGTATATAAAGTTACGACATTTCAATCAGCGATATACGAGATATTGATATAAATAGAAATCGCTAGAAATTACCAAGCGCACAATGGAGAACCGGCTTTCGTCGCCTTGCCACGCTCTGCTCGAGCGACTCTTCGAGTTTCTCGATTATTCACGAGAGAGAAATATTTATCTTTCTACCGCTCTTACTTAAACTTAAAAAATGTTGTGACTTTATTTCGATAAGTTGACAGAATTCACTTGGACTCACTTGTGGCTCTTAAACCCGTTCCATCCGACACGCTATTATCGAGATCAGTCTCGCCAGCGAAGAAATGTATTTCATCCATCTTTCGAGAGAACCGTAATCATTGCATGTCATTTTGCAAATGTAATGCAAAATACTTTTCGCGGATACAGTGGCATAATTTAAACGAGCGCCAGAGATGTGTCTAGACTATGATACTAGATGCTTGAAATATATCCTCCTCGCGCACACGTCGACTGACCGTCGTCTCTGGGGCATTCATCAGGGTAAGTTCATTATAAAGTCGTAGCTTCAGCAAATTAACGTTGTATACGCATCGTAACTGGAGAATACGATCAGCCCGACAGTTTCTCGGAGCTTCCTCCGGCTAAACGAGTGCATAAGAGAGAAGTCGCTTCGGCGCGAAGAAGTTCAGCCCAGCACCGAAGGTGAAGGTAATGGAAGCGCGCGCGGTGAACATCTCGTGCTTCGCGTCCACGCGGAAAGAAGAAAGCCCCGCGAGGTCAAGGCAGGAGAGGCCGCGGAGATCCGGGATTCCTGGAAATCGCAGGTCCCTCGCCTCGGTCCCCGAGATTGGTCGTAATCTGACTTTAACTGCCGGATTGCGGCGCGACGCGCAGACTGGTTTAGCAAGATCCGTCGGCAAGGAAAACGCGCCGTGGATATATCCGTGCGCGATTTGGAACCTTCCTTCAACCTTGAGGTCCCACCTGAGGTCCTCTCCCTTTATGAAATGGATGAATAAAATCGTAGATAATTAAAATCGGCAGTTAAAATCAAACACAGGAGCGACAAGATTATGCAAATGTCAGTTAGACAGAAGGTAAATGTGGCTGAAAAAAGTATACAGTGATTTCGAGACGGACAAGAAAAGAGTTTGTAATTTACTATAGTTTGTTTTTTTTTAGCTTTTGGAACAGTATAGACTTAATACTCAGTAAGATTTTAGTAAATTATTAAAAATTGCTGTATTCTGTCTTTATTAATAATAATAATAATAATAATAATAATAATAATAATAATAATAATAATAATAATAATAATAATAATAATAATAATAATGAGCATTCTAATACTATCCAGATCTATTTTAAAACATGCAATTCTTTCCTCCGGAATTATTCAAATAAATTAAATAATATTCTTCTAGCATAAAGCTACGTAACAGATTTTTAATCATTCATCTACAGACGAGCCAATTATTATCTATTTAATAGACTTTATTTATTCATTCCGTACATAAAGCTCGAAAATTCAAATTCTATTAAATTAAAGGAATTTTAAATTAGTAGGATCACAATGTAATTGATTGAAATTCTAGCCAACCTGAATTTAAGGGAAGAGCGTGCGTAGTAAAACAATGTAGATATTCAGTATTCTTTTTTAATGACAGATCAAATGAAGTCAACACCTTCTCGTTTACTATCGAATTCTGGAACTCGAATCAAAGACCACACACACAAAGTGACAATCAGATATTATTAGTTAATCCCAGTCAATTGCTGAACAGGCTAAAGTTTAATAGAAAGTGCACTGCAATGAAAAAAAGGACACTTTTATTTAGCGAAACCATTGAATTGAATCCTCTCGACACTATATTCTTCGGTCGATTATTCGCACCTGACCTATAGCTCTGTTATTGCGATAAGCATCTCGGAGCTGCAAAATCTCGGTCGAGTTCGAGGGGAGCACGTGCTTGGCAGGGATTATCAGCCGCGCGGCGGAGTGTCAAAATTGGACTTTGAAGCGGCCGGTGGTAGCCGGGACAAACCTCTGTTGATAACCCGACGAAATCTCTTCCTTGAGGTCGATCGATCGTAGAAGAGCGGAACCTCGTCGCGCGCGCAATGCTAAAATATTTGTTCGTATAATTGCCGATAAATTACACGCCGCTTCTTTGTCGCGAGGACACACACCGCGACGGCGGCAACGGTCGATCGAAGATAAATTGATCGCGAAGCGCCCATTGGCTCGGCAAGATCGCAGATAACAAGCTGATGCACTTCGCCGTTGACACCGGGATAATTTCTCAATGCGACGCGTTGGGGTCTAACACGGTGGGCGTCATTAATACCGGCGATAATCAGTGTTTTGAGCGACGCACGCTCCTTTCCGTTGCGCTCGGTCAGTTACAGCGCCAGCGGCTCGAGTGTATCTCCAGTCGAGGACGTTCAGTTGTATCAATTTATAAACGTTTAGCCCATTAATAAACCATGTTTCTCTTTTTCTTTCTCAGTCAGTTTTTACAGGATTAAAGTACATAGTACGAGATATCGTGTATCCTGATGAGTCGCACAGCAATTCTATTAGATATTCCATTAGCGCAGAAAAACCTAAGTTGACTGATAGATCCTAATCATTTAACGCGATTAGCGATGTCTTAATGACACGAGACTTGAAGTTTACATTGTTAATTATATGTATAGCTTGTAACAAGAGATAGGAAATATAAAATTCACAATGTGTAATCAAATGTTTTCCATTAAAATGTTTTTAAACATCTCATTTCTCTTATCTCTAATTATTGTCTTCTTTTCTAGCATTTAAGTGAAAGAAAGTGTGTATGTAGGTACATGTGTGTGTATATATTCTTTATTATATAAATGAATTCTTTAAATAAAATTAAGTTATTGTAATTAAAATTTAACTTTATTATAACTAAAATTAAAAAATTTAAATTCTTTATTAATATTTATATATCATAAAATGGTTATACATATTTATGTAATGACGTGGAATTTTTGTGGTCATTCTGACGTGAGTGAACATTTCGAATACATAATTTTACGCAGTGTGAAGCCTTTCGAAGGATTTTGAATATATGATATTGACGTCTCCTCTCTCTTTCTTCTTGAATTTCACTTGCGTCGAATTGAAGTAAGTCACGCGAGAGAGATTGAAAGAGTCACTTCAGTTTTTATGTGGTAAAAAACGTCGCAAAATATTTTACAATTGATTACGTTCGACCAGCGTTACGACATTAAAACGTTTAATGCGATATGGCGCGTATAATTTGCTGAATTAATTGCGTTAATAAGAGAGCGTTGATTATCGATCGGCTCGCGATTCGTCGGTTTCGGTGTGACGGGCTGTCGAAAGATCGACCACCCGGCGAACCAGCGACGCCGACGGCCGGCTACGGTGCACTGGAGCGACATTGCAGTGTCGAAAAAAGTGAAAATTACGACAGGTGAAAAAGTTAGCAAATTGCTATTCCGGCTGTCCGATGACGACGATGACAATGACGACGACTTGCGCCGTGAGAATGGCATCACAGTTAACGGACGACGACGTCGATGCAATTTTGCTACGTGCTATCCCGAGTAAAGAGGCACAAGACGAGAGAGAAATTCCTGAGAAGTTCCGCACGAAATCCTGCACAGTTATGCTGAAAAATCGGCTACCGTCTCGGTAGAATACATTCACCAAGCATACTTTAGCTATTTTCCATTCACGCTGGATTAAATAATTTTTTATTAAAAAGAACAATAAAACACTTTATTTATGGTGTTGAATTTAATGTATTGAGTAGTACAAAAATATTGATATGATATTTATTTGACAGTCGCTGGTAATCGACAGAATGTAAATAAAAAACTTGGTGTCGGTCACCGATGACCGTCATGGCGGTGAGTGTGTTAATTATGGAATAAACAATGGAATAAATATAATATCATCACACGATTGCCTGATCGCTCGATAAATGAAGACATCATTTTTCGCATCACGCCCCTTTGTTCTCTTCGCATATTAATGCGGCTTTAATTTTCAAGCACTGTCGGCAGAGAAATTGCACCGTTTAAAATTGATGGCAAAAGGAGAACACCAAGGTGAGGCCTGCGTGTTGGGATCGAGTAACGAATCACTGCGATTGATGATTAAAAATTAACAGGTCATCACCGGTGGGCGATCGCTTATGGGTCCACCTATCTCGCGATAAATCATACTTATAAGAAAATATCGGAATAATTGATTCGCGTTCTTATTACAACGGTTCTCTCCTTTCTCCCATTTAGAAAGACATAGTTCAACAGCTCGCATTGATGGATGGGAGGAGCGACCGAAGATTTGCATCGCAGATCGGCGTGTAATTAATAGCGCGACAGGTGAAATTCCGTCGCTACCGGCACGTTAAAAACAGTCGGAAATTGAGAGTAGGGTTCGCCGCCGACGCGATACCCGCATTCGTAATGAGACCGCGGCGTTGTTCTTGTACCAGGGACAATGTAAAAGTATCCCGAAGAGGCAAGGAATAATAAGCCACGCCACGTGACATTTTTATCGCCGATCAATTCCGTCGCAGAAGCGAAATGTCGACGAAAAAAATAAAAGCGAAATCCAATTAAAAAGTTCGCATACAATTTACTTCCATGACTGGGGCAAGAGATTCTTCACACATCAACATGACGTACCCATCCTCGTAACTTAACGGAAAAAAAAACGGTTTAAACGCCTTGTTAACATCTTGTTGTCGACGATGAACGCCTTCAACATTCTTCACCTTCGATATTAAGGAAGAAAACAAGAAAACCACACTCTAAATTCGAAGAATCTGTGACTATCGAAAACACCCGATAGTTGAAGGATATTGATGGGGACTCTCTGCTTCTCATTGGATAAATTCATTTACAAGTATAATACCGCCACGACGTCATTCTGGCCTGATGTTATGTAAAGTATAAAAAAAACATCTGTGCCGTCGAGCGTTATAATTATTTTTGTCATTTTAGAGAAAATATTATTCCATTATGGCCAATGGTCCGCAGATAAATGTGTAAGGCGGTGTTTTTTGTATGAATTACATTTTATATCATCTTTTATAAATTCCGCGTTCATATAGATCAAAATAATTCAATCACTTCTGCTGCTCTTCGAAGAGAGAATGGGGGAAAATTCATCTCGTTCATTAGACAAATCATATTCGAAAGTTACATCTGTTCGACAATTAAATTTGCCCGCATCGTCTCTACTAGCGGTTTATCCTTGGACATACACGTATACCGGCTCGGATAAAAAAAAAACTCGGAGGCTTTAATTGGATTTTCGCTTTCGTTTCGAATTCATTGGGGTTTTGATCTTGTAACGGAATTGATCGGCGATAAAAATGTGACACGGCTCAGCTTATTAATTCTTACCTTTTCTGGATACTTTTACGTCGTCCCCCTGTACGAGATACGTCGGCCTTAATTAAATGCATGCTTATACGTACTCGCCCCGTTTGTATTTTTGAGTAATCGTGTGCCAGTTAAGAAAATCCATTGGAGAAAAACACGCTTGTTTATGGGTCGTACCGGTATACGAATATAGAGAGATACGCGAAATTAATCTACTGCACGCGGTACTAATTACCGTACTTACAAGCCGAGAAAGCGGGCAAAATAGCCGGCTATTAAACTACACGTGAACTTTTCACTCAATATTTTATTTCGGCACTATACCACGGAGAACAGAATGAAGGGAACTGCGGCTACGTTTTGTTATGGTTCTTCTTGTATGGAGGGAGTTGTTATTCCTTCCTGATTTATATTAATAACGTTTCACTAATTACAGTATATCAATATTAAATTGTGCATTGTGCAACAGTACACCATTTATACGTAACTTTTTACTTACATAACATAACGCTTTAAAATACTATAATTCTCATTCTTTTATTTCAAAATTTTTTACAATAATATTACTAATTATCCGTACTATTTATACAAAAAAGAATAAATATTACATAAGAAAAATCTATTATTAAATAATTGAAATAATAGTAAAGAAAAATATAAAAAGAGAGACAAACTGTTAAAACTATACGTGTACTTTTACATTCTTCTTCCCAAAACAAAGCTTGCTATCGAGACTCGCATGTTGCGGTAAAATCGAAGCATAATTCTTGTGAGAGGACGTCTTATTTTTTTCGTGGCGAAAGCTCGCCGCAGCTTTACTACTTAGGATCGAAACATTGCTGTATATCGCAGGTATATCGCCTGACCTTCGTCCTCGGATGCCGCTGTGAAGGGACGTACCAAGTCGCATCGGGTCATTGAGTGAAGAGCACATCGATCAACGCCATTTTTTTAAATATCGTCAATTAAACGTTGGATACATAATGAAATAATACGGTACGGTACGATGGTGCGCCGATAGAAAAGGTCTCGACGACGGAGAACTCGAGATATTCAAACCACATCAAGACCACTTTCCGCGGCCTCGCACCACGTACTCGACGTACTATGTAGTAAAAGTGCAGCGAAATAAAATGCAAGCTGTTACGTGACCTGAGGCGTTTCTTCACCTACACACCAGTCGTGCATTCATCGCGAATTTGCGCGAAAGGAAAAAAGGATGACAATAGTAGGTGCTTGATCTCTTTCGCCCTTTCGTCCCGAACGTTACGTTCTGATTCAAATATTTGTGCTTTTCGACCGAGCGAGGATCGACGTCGTCGGTGCGATTTCGGTGAAAATTCCAACGATACTGATAAAACGAGTCGTTAAACGAGTCCTTTCCATTGGTTTCCATTACCACGTGCAAACAAGGAGTTCGCTCCTTCGACGATATTTGATTTTACGGCATAATAAATATGCCGGGTTTGACCCCTGACATCTGCCGCCGCGCCGCGCCGGCCGCCTCTGAACGGGAGAAAGAGATAACAATAAAATGCAAATGAACGCGTTAGCATTACATTAATTATGTTACACGCGCGTTGAAAATTTTGTATCCCTGCAATGATATTCTCCTGCGTGTTACGCGGCAAAGATCAACTTACTTGATGCGCGCGATAAATCAATGTATAATATATTGTATATTGACGTCAACCCCTCTGTCTTCAGCATCAATCTAACGAGTTTGAGAATTTTGTATTCTGACGATATTCCTCTGACAGTCTTACGGCAAGGATCAATCTTGCGTGATAACTACTATTTAATCGCGACAAATTGACGCGACAGTTGATTAATATATTGACGTCAACTTCGCTGTTTTCATCATTAACGTGACAATCGTGACATTAACGTGCGCGTTGAAAATTTTGTATCTTGACGATATTCCCTTGTGTGTTACACAGCGAAAATCAACGATCAACGATAATTTGCTTAATTGCGATAAATCGATGCATAATATATTGACATCAACCTTCTCTGTCTTCATCTTTAGCATCGATCTAACGTTATTACGCGAGTTGAAAATTTTGTACCCTAACGATATTTCTGACAATAAGTGTTACACAATAAAGATCAATGTTGCGCGATCATTACTATTTAATCGCTACAAATTGACGCATAATATTTAGACGTTAACTTCGCTATCTTTAGTATTAACGTGACATTAACATACGCGTTGAAAACTTTGTATCCTAACAATATTTCTTTGAGTGTTACGCAGCAAAGATCAACGCTGCGCGATAACTGCTGTTTTATCGCGATAAATTAATACATTACTGTTACTTAATCAAAATAAATTGATGCATAATATATTAACACCAACCTCCTGTCTTCAGTGTGAATGTAACATTAATACATGTTGAAAATTTTGTATACTAACAATATTTCTCTCTGTGTGTTTAGCGGCGAAGATCGCAGCTGCGCGATAACTGCTACTTAAATTGCGATAAATTGATAAATATATTGACATCAACCACGTTGTCTTCGGCACGCATCCTCAGCGGAACTGAAGCATGCAATCGTCGATGGGCTCTCAAGGCAGATCTTATCCGCTTTATTGTTATGATGGCAGCTTATGAATTATAGGTATGCGCATTATATAAGCGCACTTATAGGGAAGATCGAGCGGATTTTAATGACCCGTTCTATAAAGCATCATTCTGCCATTTATCCGCGTTTATCTGACCACCAATCTCAAAAGCAGTCGGTGAAAACGTTGGGAGAGTCTTTGTTCACTTCGCAGCGAACTTCCTCGAGGCGTGTAACTTCGAAAGCAGAGGCAGCCAAGCCAAGTATATGTATAGGTATACCTGTACACGGACGTTACGCGTTCGTGACGCCGTTGACCGGGGCTCTGATTCTGTAACTCTTAACGACAGTGTCGTTATCGTTGCGCAGGTGTAATATATGGTAAAAGCTGTGTGCGTGACGACAATATATCTAACGATAACGACGCTGTCGTTAAGAATTATAAAATAGGGGTACACGAGAGCTTGCGCTTACTTAAAGCGTAATCTGCAATAAAAAAGAAATGGAACGAAAAAACGCGTGATGTAATCTACTCCATAAAAAAAACGGATAAATAAAAAGTTTGATAAATGGAAATCTAATAATCGTTCCAATCGATTCAATATATTATACGCTCGCTTCTTTTCACGTCACGGAGAAGACTAAGGCAAACAGATGTGGACGAGAAAGATAGAGGCTCGGTAGCAAAATGTTGAAAAAGAAAAATATGTACGCAGAGACCGTGGAAATTTAAAGGTCAAGATAAAAATGTATCAATTCTTGATGATAATGTATAGTTAAGCCTCAATTAGCACACCTCGGTTGGGCCACCTCAAATGCCACACTAGTGCGACTTGAGATTTTGACAACTTTTAACTGTCGTATCTCAGTCATTTTTAATAAAAATTTATGTAAAATTTCCCTGGCAATCGAGTAGTGCACTTTATTTTAAGAAAAAGAAATGATTTTTATATAAAAAATTGAAATATATAAAGTGCTGAACGCGAAAAAAAAGTGGTACGAATTAGCATATGTGTGCTAATTGAGGGTTAAATGTAATTTCTTATGTTCTTTCTTATATTAATTGAATCGATTTCATTAATGAATGTTGGTAGTGTTTGAGAGAGAGCCGGATGGCATTGAAGTGAAATAAATATTGATATATGTATTAGGCTCTGTGATAATTAAAGAGAAAATTGGGCAAGAACCCAATTACTTTTTTTTCAAAATACATTTGCTGGGAAAATTTCATTAATCAAAAATATGAGAACTATCTTTATGCAAAAATTTACGGATGTAATCTGCCGTTATAAATAACAGAAGCGTGTGTACCTAGAGCTTATGGTAATCTGGTCGCGTGTCACGCAACGAGAATGCACGTGCAAATGCCAATATAGTAATCAGTATTATAGCTAATAAAAATATGTCTGATGTAGCGTTTCTTGTGATAAGAGAGTGTGTACTAATCATACATGAGGCGGTGTGTAATAATCATACACACTTCTTCATATGTTTACGTGTTTCGCGCAGTTATGTACACGAGATATTTTCCAGAACGAGGCAGGTACGCGGCTTTCTGCAAATTTCTAAGCTGAAATATAATCAGATCTCGTTTCGTGCACAGAACTCTCAATAGACACCGTTATTGCGCTCGCGGATAGACATACGCGCGTGTTCGAGCGAGTGCCCTCCGCAGACCTCCAGGATAAAATTCGCTTCGAGATAAATTCCGCGTCTCGCAAACATTATCGTTAACGATTCATTTTAGGCTACAATCGAACTGTTCGTAACAGAGGTTTTCCCAAGTTTTCCTGGTACAGGTTAATATATATCTCTACTGTAGAATGGATAATTTTCTTTGGGAAGAAATTTTTGTATTTCGAATAATATATACAGAAAAGAAAGAAGTGTCAAATTAACACTGATATACTCGTATATATACGCAGAAATATATAATAATCTCATGGAAAAAATAATTCTACTGTGTAGCAAAATCTTCATTCTATTGTATATTCGTAGTGACAGCAACAAAATTTAGTTAACGCAACTAATTTCACGAATTATTCGTCATTAGAGTAAAATCTGTTTTGTTGCGAAAATAGAAAAAAATTAGTTGAGTGTATTTGTCTTTAGAATCGCGTTTTGCTATTGAAGCAAAATAATGTATTCTTATAGCAAATACACACATTTGCTATCAGAGCAAAACTACTGCTCGCTAGCCTCTGCATGGCATATTGTTGATCAGAACTCGGCTAATTTTGTGAGATATAAATATATTCGTGCATAAGACAAATACATTCCCTTTGTATTTCAAACCACGTGACATATCAGTTATTGAATTTTGCAACGTGATCTTCTTCCAAAGATTACGTGATCCAAGAATGTAAACGCAATCGATTATTAATATTAATTTAATTATGCATAGTTGCATCAATTTACTTCAAGCATTTCAATTAATCGCAAATGCTTGTAAGTTTATAAGAATTTCAACTTTTTATTTCAACTTCTTTTTCTTGGTTGGTTGAACTATATATAAAACTTCGTTTAACTATATAAATGACTTTATTCAAGCAAGTTTTCTTCGTTTAACTCAATATAATCTCATTTCAAGATTATACATTGTTGCGTATATACGAGTATATCAGTGTTGAGTTGAGACACTTTTTTCTATGTACATATATAGGTACAATTTTTCTGTTTTTCCTTTAGTTATCGATTAAGACTCAAATTGTTTATTTATTAACTTCATAATGTGTCACTCGAAATTAATAAAGAAGATAGAAGAAAAATATCAAGATCGATAAAATTTCCAGATAATAACCTGGTAATCGCTTTTATACAGTCTGTTATTACATTTATAATTAAAAAGAAGGTTACAAAAAAGATTTATGAGAAAAGAGTTAAGAAAAGTAGAAGGAAAGAAGATAAGGCGACGATATTTCATTCGAGATTTATATCTAATTTTATTTTATAAATACAATTGTATAAAAGCATTTATAAAATATAATTATTGTATTCTGGCTGGGATAATATTTTTTGCAATAGTCTTTATAAAATGCTCGTTGACATTAATAATATTAAATTGTGTATCAATTTAATAATGTAAAAAATTACATTTTTAACATAAAACTGCGTTTCAAGCCTGAATAGTAATCAAAAGCATAAACGCGAAATTTATAAAACTCACAAAAATGATTATTAGGCATAAAATCCTACCTGAAAATATTTATTCTGTGTTACACAATATATATAAATACAATTTATATCTTCTTATATGATGGCAGAAATGTGTACCGGGTTATTTTTCGTGTATTTTGTCCTAAGTCCTTACGCCCCATTTCCGAATTTCCATTCAACTCGTAGCTGAGAGACACTATATTTTATAATTTTATATCGTCGCGATCGCAAACAGGATGCTATCGCGTGATGCCGCGGGC
>NW_020222587.1:0-7780 GCF_003070985.1 Temnothorax curvispinosus
TATACCCACCATTCACATACTAAAGTGAAAAGTATACATCCATACATCATACATACATTATACACATATCACACATACATCTTGTATACGTACATAACATATAACACATACATTACATAATATTACAGACCCAACCATTCACGCAATATAAAAATGTAAATAAGTGCACAACATACATATACATAATAATACATACATATCATACATGTTACATAATAATAAAATATACAAAGGTATAAATACACACATACATTACATAATAATACATATCATACATAATACATAATCATACGTAATAATACATCATACATAATACATACATACATACTTAATACTACATATCATACATGTTACATAATAATATAATAAAATATACAAAGGTACATACAAATAATATACACACACACACACACATAAATTTTTCTTTGAAATTATTACATTATTTTTGTATTTTTCTCTTTTTTACTTGATGTCTATAATTACTTAGCAGCTGTTTTCTTTTACCTTTTTCAAGTTTATCCGCTTCACGCTTTTTTCTGATTTTTTAAATGTTCTCAACATGAAGTAAGTCACTAAAATCGTCATTTGCACTATCCCATGTGCGAATGTCGGACTTCTGCCAGAGTTGTCCGCATGGCCCAGAAGTGGCACAATATTGGCTGCCAAGACTTGATGGGTGGTACTGCCCCAGTACGGATAAACCGCTAGATCAGTATTGTGCCAGTCTCGGTGACCAGTACCCCCCATGCAACCATATTCTGTTCCAAGGCGAGTCTCGTCTAAGTACTGACCGTGTATAAGGCCAGAAATGATATTGATCTACGGCTGAGAGTCGGCTCAGTACTGGGCATGTTTTGGGTCGACTTAGAAAATTTTCGCTCGGGACCGGAGGTAACAACCGCGAAAGCAACACGCCGCGAGGGAACTTAGCTTTTTGCTTGAGCGGCGCTGAAGGTAACAACCGCGCGAAAGCAACACGCCGCGAGGGGACTTAAAAAAATTTTTTGCTCAAGCGACGCCGGAGGTAACGACCGCGGCACGAAAGCAACACGCCGCGAGGGAACTTAGCTTTTTGCTCGAGTGGCGCCGTAGATAACAACCGCGGCACGGAAGCAACACGTTCCATGTGCGAATGTCGGACTTCTGCCAGAGTTCTGCCAGAAGTGGCAGAATATTGGCTGCCAAGACTTGATGGGTGGAACATGATACTGATATATTTTAATACCGAATATCGCGTCAGTACTGGGCGTGCACTGGGGCGAGACGTGAAGTAGTACTGGGAGTATATTGGGATTTGAAATTTGTCGCCATGACATCTGGTGGTCAAAAGTGAAAGCACTCCAGGCTAATAGATCTCGTGGCATTGTGCATATGTATAGGCTTGGCGTGTGGTAACTTTGTGTTGTATTTTTATTATTATATATATGGATGTTGAATTTTATTCTCCACGTGGAAAATCTACGAGCAGAATTAATTATTCAGTTCGCGGTTGTGAAAATAAGGCTAACAAAACTTTAAATGTTCGATTTTATTGCTTTCCTAACCTCAAAATGGGTGCTTCATACATGTTAAACATATTTATTTGGCAAACTAGAGAAAATTGATCGTTTCAAAGTCTGGAAAAATGCATTGAAAATGAAGAAAGTGACCCTTTATAGAGAGAGTGTTAGTTGTCTGCGTTATATTTGGTTAAGCCCCGCCTCCATGTCAGAACTCAATATATGTTGGCTGAAATCGTACCAATGGATCGGCACTGGGGACACATTGGGCCAGTGTTGGTGTGGTAATGGCAGCAAAATATTTTAAGATAAATAGAAATGGAAGTACATTTTTTATTTTAAAATATAATATTAACTTACAATGATATTAAACATGTCGTTATTTATAATATGTATAAATGTTATTCTAATATTTTAATCAACCGATCAATTAATTAACATGTAAAAGAGTTACAGCATATTTACACGCTTCAACAGTAAGTACCAAACACTTTTCCATGATACTGTCAAATGAGTATGTTTTTGTATGTCCATAGGGTAATCCTATTTTGTAGATACCTACGTTGCTGGAAGTAATTGGTTCGGTAAAAGCATTACCTTTATTTTTGACAATTTTTCCTTGAATATATAAGCTATGGCGATTGTTTATGGAGAAAATACGATCTATTTGAAAAATATTATTATTTGTCAATTTTACTACATTGTCGGGCTCAGTTATTCCTATTGTCATGTTTTTAATATTTATTTTTGAATAATCGATCGAATTATCTTCACGTTCGTTTTGTGGTACACGATATTTATAGTTGATTACACCCAAACCATTTTTTTTTTATAGTTAATAAGTCGGATTTATTTTCAGAAAGACGCCTGAAAACTTGAGCGACAGGATTTCGAGGTGTTCTAATCAGTTTCTTAATACTACCTAAGCAACTTTCAAACGGAAAAGACGAATAATCTGTTAATGGAGCTTTCAATGTTTCTCACATCATCTGCCACATGAAAATGAGATTATGAAAATTCATACTTTGGGAGTCTTTTCCATAAAACTTCGGCATTTGTTTGAAAAATTGTCGAAGGTACGATTCGGCATCATCGGTATATATTAATGCTTGTGCACGACAACATAATATACGACATGCTACAAAGAGCAATAAGAAGTGACGATACATTTCAGATGACAACACCTCACGTAAAATTAGATCTCCACCGTACAGTAAGATAAACCTGTATTGAGTTGCTTTTCAATTAGCTACGTCTGTTACATCAAATAATTTCCGTTGAAATTCAATAGGAATTTGCGATGACAAATTAAGAAGAATTCTTTTTAAGTGATTTCGTCCATGTCTTCCGATGCTTCCCCTTTGTTTTCTACTCGAAAGCCATTTATCCAAAAGATTCTTCATTACTCCACAGCACAGTAAGTGCGTGCAATCCAAAACAACTTCGTCGACAGGATTAAATCCAGGGATTCGAATTAGAGGAGATGTTCTATCTGGCATGTGATGATCAGTTTGACTTTTAGCTATAAATGAATCTTTGGTACGCAATGTACAATTTGTTTTCAGATAAATTCTTTTTTTGTTAACAGTTTTCCCACGTACTTCGCAACGTTCACAACCGTAAAAGCCATTATGCCCTTTACAGCACTTAATAAAAGCACGCGCAGGCGTATCACAAACAAATGCGGCGATTCGAAACGTAAACAATGTTCCATCAATAAGTATTCCTTGTTCGATCAGTGTCGTACATTCCTCCGTAAAATTTTCCATGAAATCATTAGCATCATGTGGTTTCGAATCATCACAGTACAGTGCAACTACGACAGGCTTGCAATTGTAATCTTTATGAAATATTTGCATTAATATCGGCCAGATTTGTTGTTTAGAACGGACATATATCGGTAAACCATCAACGTTGATTAAAACTCTTATTTCCCTTTCTGCATATCCAGAATTTGCTAATTGTAATTGAAGTTGATTTGTTATGTCTATGTAAATATAAGTACCAAAAGTACTCTTTTTTGACAACATAGGCTGAACTTTATCTTGAGTTCTTTGTGTACGCAACAAAGTTTCCGCATTTTTTGGTAGATCTGTATGACCCTCAGACCGCAGAATATACAGAAGATCATTTAAGAAGCTGCGTGTGATGTGGTTTATATGCTTTATGGCACAATCTCGTAGTTTTTCTTTTAGGGATTTTTGGTCATCATCAGGAGCGTTGAGCAGTTCCATACACTCACTCGCAACAGATATTTGACATGATTCTGTTAATTCATCATTGCTATCGAATTCTGAGCTGGAAGATGAGTAGGGAGGTAACAGGTACTTCTGCCTCAGGGATCTTTTTTGAGGTTAGCGGGGTCGGCGGGGGCTTCGCTGCCGCGGGGGGAGCGCCGTAAGCGGTGGGCGAGGAGGTCGAGGGACGGTGTAAAGGGTCACCGGAGGGGAGGCTATGCGGGGGGAAGAGAAAACTGGGCGAGAGGGGGAGCGCGACGCGAGAGGAACATTTGACGTAAGGTTGGGTGTAGCAGGGCCGCCAACGGGGGTTCGGCGCGGGGCAGGGCCGCCAACGGGGGCTCGTTGCGGGGATTTGGGCATTTTCCGAGAGGGCGCTCGGAGCGGCGCTCGCGCCGTTACTGACCGTTTTGGAGAATAGCGGGCCAATATTTTTTGTTTGTTTTTTTCTTTGTCGTTGGTCGCGCGCGCGTTCGGGCGCGTCCAAACTCGTTTGAACTCGTTCGAGGTCGCTCGTCTAGACGTTTCGGGGTGGGGGGGAGAACGACGCGTTCTAGATGGTTTTTTTCGCGAGGGGTCTCGCGCGCCCGTCTTCGTCGTCGTCGTCGTTTTTTTTTTAACTCTCGGTCCGAAGGTCGTTTCGATCCGCGTCGCGACGGGCAGGATGTGGTTTTCCCGCCCATCCCGACTCATCGGGATCGATGGAGATGACTCATTGTCTCGTCGTTCGATCGATACGTGATAATTTTTTTAACGCGCGTTCGAATTCGTTCGCGGTCGCTCTCGTCGTTTCCTAATTTGGTTTTGTTTCGCGGTTTTCCTCCTTTTGTTTTGCGGTTTTCCCGCCCATCCCGACGCGACGTATCGAGATCGAGTGAGATGACTCGTCTTTTCGTTCGCGATAATTTTTATTCAACGTGCGTTCGACCTGTAATTTATGATTCGCGATAATTTATGTAACGCGCGTTCGAATTCGGCGTCGCGATCGTCGCGACCGCGGGGGGTAAGCGCGGTCAGATGACTCGTCTCTTCGTTCGCGATAATTTATGAAACGCGCGTTCGACCTGTAATTTATGATTCGCGATAATTTATGTAACGCGCGTTCCAACTCGGCGTCGCGATCGCCGCGACCGCGGGGGGTAAGCGCAGTCGCGCGGAAATGGGTATACGGATTTGGGAAAAAAGGGGGAAACAAAAAGAGAGAGCGCACATATGAGATACGCATATAGTTTTTTTTTATTCAAAAAATAATACAAGCGCGTTTACATTGTTTTGCTTGCGCGAATATATGCATTTCGTAGACGCGACATCGTTATAAGGATTTGAAACAGAGCGCGGCTATCTCGCAGTCGACGATGTTGTCAGGATCGAAGAAATCGCTCTTCAGTATCGCAGTCTGAACCGAAGTTTCCATTTTCATCGCGGCGGCGGCTATCTCCCGATAGCGCGAAAACTTAGCGTCGACCTCCTCGGTCGCCGCGCTCAGCGCACGGATGACGCGATCCACGCAAAATTGGAGATCGTACAGCTTGAGCAGGGTTTTGCGCACTATCGCCACACAAGCCAGGTTGGGTAGCTCCATACGTACGATCGGCCAGTTGTTGATCACTCCGAATCGCATTGTCATCCCTCCGATCGACATCGGCGAGGGGGGGTGAGTCGGAGAGAGCGCGTTCCATGCACGACAATACGTCGCGTTTGCACTCGATTAGTCCTTTCCACATGTCGAGCGTCAGGGAGATTTCCCTTCCTTATTTGTCTCCCAGAGCGAAATCCACGTACGAAGGCGTGGTATGAATACTGTACCACGGTGACTTGATCGTGATACTTATGGCTATGTACTTGTAGCCAGTCGACGTCAGCAGATAACGCGTCGTCAGGATGCGCACAGAGGGCAATTCGACGGGAAAGTTGGAACGAAACTCCTGATCATGATAACGACGATCGTCCTCGACGGACGCGTCGGTTGGAGGATGAGAGCTGCGACGCGATTTCTGGCGACGAGGAAGATAATGGCGATCGTCCATCGAACTGATCCTCCGCCTTTTATTGCCGTTGTCGTTCGCCTCCGAATCTGCCGTCTCCGTAGGGGAAATACTCCTCGGCGCGGGTCGATCGGCCAATGTCGAGAACATTTCGCGCCGCGGTAACCGTTCCTTTCTGATTTTTTTTCCGACGCGTCGTATTCGGCCGACGACGCGACACTGATGCCTTGGAAGGGACATGTCGGTATAAGTAGGAAAGATCTGACTTATGTCGCGCGTGGCGCGGTGTGGGAAATTTGCGTGGTCCTCTACTTCCTTCGGCGGATGCGGAGATCGGAGAGCCGAACCCCGGTGTCGTCATCGTTCCAATAATCGCTCGCCGACGTTAGCGAGTTATCGTTGAGGCGTACGATTCGATCGAGGAGATCGCGCAACTGCTGCAGCAGTTCGGCCTTAGGGCAGACAATATTCAGTATCCGCAGATCGAATTTACCAACCGACGAGACGGTTCTCGTAAATTCGTTGAATTTGTAGAACTGCGCCCGAGTGGTGAAATACAGATTGCCGTCGATGTAATGGAATATCGACGTCACGCCTTTCGGTATTCCGGGAAACGTCGCCTCGAGGGGCGCAAATTTGGCGACTCTCTTGTCCTTGTCGCATTCGTCTATCTCGCCCACCGCGTTACCGTTGAACACCACGTAGGAACGTCCTCTGTGGGTGTTCACCGCTCCGTTGATCAGCGCGTTTTCGGGAAATCCGAGTTCTTGCAGGGTCTTCGGCCAACCTGGCCGCAGACTAAATTCCGGATATTGAACCAAGTATACCAAATTATCTACGAACACCATGAGATCGCCGGACGGGGATTGATAGGCAGCGGTCACGCGCGTGTAATTGTCGTGAAGAAAGCTCATGTGATTCGAGAGGGCTAAAGGTCCGTTGTACGTCCTACCGTCCAGATCGATCGACCAAACGTAACGTTTGTACAAGATGTACATTCGATTTTCCAAAATCAAAATCCCGTTCACGCGATCGAGGTTGCACAGGTCCGGCGGCGGCGGCGGCGGCGGCGATGGCGTCCGACGCGGCGGATAGTTCTGAATTTTTTCACTGTACAGGGTGTATCAAGACGATACAGAGCGGTACGGCGGGTTGCCCATTCGAGCAGGCGCGCATGGTCGTTCACAATTGCGTTGACTTTGGTGCATCACCTATAATCACTCGCATATCTTTTTTACAATAAAATGGACTTTGTAGCGCCCGAAGTTGCAATACAATTGTGACGGATTTCCGTAGCAGTAACGTTAAAACAGAAGTCGAGATGACAATACAGGTTATGAAATAAATTTTATTAAGAAAACGAAAGACATTTTCTCTCTTACGAAAAAAGCTCGTACCATAGTCCATCATAATCATTATATATTATAATTTTATTACTTAAATTATTTTTTGCACACAATGTTTATGCACAGGACAAAAGTCAGCAATTAGTATATGTGTGCAAATTTGAATTATAAGTCGGCGAATAAATTTCATTCAATGTAAGTTTAAATAATGGCAGAAATCACCATTAACAAATCTTACAATATTCATTTTGTTTAATTAATAAATAATTTATCATTAAATTGATAATCAATTTAATATATCAATAATAATGAGCAATATATAATTTTTTATATAAATGATGCTGCTGCATCTTAAAAATCTTAATCTTAATCTCATAAACAAGAGGTTTATTAGTATAAAATATGATACATTTTAAATATGATGCTAATAAATAGTTTATATAAGCAAATTATCATAATATTTAATGAATACTTTTTAGTAATAAATTCCTTGTAGATTTAAATGAGATTTAGTAGCATTTTTTACATAAAGATGCTTATTAGCATCAGTATATTGAATTAATTATTAATGTTAATGATGAAATATTAATAATCTGAAATAAATGTTGTTAGACATAAGATCCGCTGATAATCGTTTTTATCGTTATAAATAACGATGGAAACGGTTATCAACGGATCTCGTGCCTAATAACACTTATTTCAGATTATTAATA
>NW_020222588.1:0-1927 GCF_003070985.1 Temnothorax curvispinosus
AAATTATTTCTGTATGTCAGTCATTTTGCACCATAATTCTTTGATATATTCTATGACTATTAGGATATTTGACTAACAAAAAAATTGGTCGCTTGTGAGTGGTAGGACCGTCCAAAAATGTTTACGTTACGTTGTTAAGAGAAAAAGAAGAGAAAAAGGAGGGAACACGCATCGCGACTAAGAGCGGCCACGATTACACGACAATAAACGTTTTTTTTTTAATAATTTTTTTTTTATGTTTCAGTGATTGCCAGAAAACCCAGCTGCTCGACGGCAACGCATTGAAAAAATGGACAGCAGTAGCAGCAGCAGTCGCGACAGCGGCATTGATTCGTTCGGGTATGACGATTATGTCGCCTCAAGCGACTACACTAATGACAGCGACGGCCCGGTTTTTCGAAAGGAGCCAAGTATGTACACGCTTGTTTCAAATTACACACGTTTTACCATAACGAATAACTTTTATTGTTTCTTACCGTAATTCGTACAGGCTCAGCGGAGCAAGCGGCGCGCTTGAAGGCACTGGCGGAGGTAGCGACGCAGGCGGCGCGAGCGCGGGAGGATGGGCGAGCGTATTTTGCGGTGCAACGAGCGGCGCAGGCTGCGCTCGAAAAAGAAGAAAAGTATGCGCGTGTGACTGTGTTTGCGTATGTGTGTGCGTGCACGCGTGCGTGTGTATTTGTGCGTGAGTGTCAATGGTTGCGTTCAATCGCGAATCTCTGCTTAGCGAATTAAGCGAAAGGTAGCACGTAAGTGTACGTGGTTGGATCCAAAGATAAGAATCACGCACATTCAGTTGCTACCTTTTGCTTTGCTAAGCAGAGGTTCGCGGCTGAACGCAACGGATAACAAAGTCTTTTTTCAGCATTACCCTCGAACGTTCCGTGTCTCCCATGGATTCCGACGAAATATTTACGTCGCCGGAGTCGAGAAAGGATTATCAAAAGCTAAAGGAGATGCGGAAGCAGAAGAAGAAGAAGAAGAAGGAGGAGGAGTAGGAGAAGGAGGAGGAGGAGGAGGAGGAGGAGGAGGAGGAGGACCCCGACGATCCTCGTCCGGGGCCAAGCAGCGCCAAGATCCGACGGCAAATATCTCGAGTGTATACACCACTAGTATATATATATATATTCCGTTCCTCTATCAATTTCTATCAATTTCTATCGTTTTTAAACGTTTCTTTTAAATTGTACCAAGTTCCTATACATTATTTCGTAGGTTAGGTTGTGACCGGACGGAGGGTCGGCCACGCTACGACTCAATTTTATTTCAGATTAATCACGGTCGCCACTCGGTTTTCTCTGTGCCCACCGAGAAAAATACAAGAATGGATGTCACTGACCCTTACGATGCCCTCGCCTTTCCCCTCTCTGTTTCAGGTACGCTGGACGGATCGCCGCTGGACTGCCGCTGGACCGTCGTGGGACTGCCGCTGTGCACCGTTGGACTGCCTCGGGACCTTCGCTGGACCGCCACGGGATCGTCATCGAAAACGCCGACAGGTAAGAGAGGTAGGTAATTCGGGATCGGGATCTTTTCGTGTCGGAAATAAGTGTTCACTCGAGACATTTCGGGTAAAATAATATTATATTTTTCTCTATTTCTCAGTACAATTAATATTCCGCACGCGTAACCGCACTATACGAGTAACTGCTTCTACGTTCGCAATATTCGTTAATACTTCGCGTTGTAACAACGTATTGCGAGAGACTCCTTTTCACAGTTATTAATAATCTACGTTTCGCGAACGCGTATACGCGCCGCGTTGTTTAAACGTAGCCGAGGATATCGCACTGTGCGCAGGATTCCTGGTGGTTATCAGAACGATCGACACATACGTCCGCACCGTATCGCTTCTGCCAGGAGACTCCTCGAGTGCTCGCCGCGAAGACCTGCACAAGTGTCGGGAATGACCATTTATTGGCATTCC
>NW_020222589.1:0-286 GCF_003070985.1 Temnothorax curvispinosus
AAATAATTTAATAATTACCCGTTGTAATTTCAGATTACAACAATATTGATCACATTTACAATTAATTATAATATTACGTTTGAACGTGATGCAAAAAATAATGTTTTATTTTATATAATAATATTATTACGAAACTGTGACTACATATAAGTCATACACACATATGCCACTAAATAAAATATGTATATGTAATATATGTAAAATAATACATACTATTATATATAATATATATATATACAATATATATATATATATATATATATATATATATATATATATATATATA
>NW_020222589.1:386-7664 GCF_003070985.1 Temnothorax curvispinosus
CGTGTATATGTGAATAAGCATTAAATAAACTTTCGGTATTTATCGGCACGACTCTGTTGGTATATCGGAATGAAAACGCGTGTGTTGGCAAGGTAGGAAGCTGTAGTTATATATTGCCGGCTGTAGCTTATCTACCACGGGTAAATTTCATTATCAATTTCTTGTCGCGCGTGTTTCTTTCGCATATCCTGGAAACATCTTGTATTTATCGGATGCCCACACGAGTCCATTCCTTTTTACCACAAACCGCTCGTTATAATAACTGCTATGAATTCGATGATATAATTATAATTTAAATATATATAATAATCTCTAAAATGCAAAACAATGATCTGACAATGAGAGGAAGAGAGAAAGATGCAGCGAGGTCAAACCGACGAGATCTATATTTTATATTAATATTCACACACAATTTTAGAATTTTGAAATAATTGTAACAGTGTTGATATATACGACATTAAAATATCTTTCAATAACAAGATTAATGGATAATTAAAAAATGAATAATTAAAAAATTCAACTCTTTACAATAAACATTATAAAATTGCGAAGAATCATGTAGTTGTCCTTTGTATCAATGAAAATCGCAGCATCGCAATAAAATTATCCCAAACAATTCCATGATTTTCAAATGTAAATTCAAAAGTTACTGCTCGGAAGTTATTGCTCGAATACGTAACGCACGTGGCAAATTAAATTTAGCCATGTGAGAATACGTCGGTAAATATCCGCTGCAACGAGCCGGAGTATAATGCCGTATAACAAATGATTTCGAGACAGCCGGCGGATCGATAGAATCGCGCGGTGGTATTGTGCCGCACCAAGATGATTAATTAAATGCAAACACCGCCACGCCCACGTGCGACGAATTGAGGTGGATCATATAATCGCGTGGTCGTATTAACTGCGTGGTGACATGTAATGCGGCCGATCCTCCAAGGGATACTCGAGATGTCGCGATAAATGTAGGTCGATGTCGTGTCATTTGAGGGAAGTGACTTTCCCTTTTTGCGGCTATCAGTTCTAAAATACGCGCCACCGCTGCACCGTAATGAAGACTTGCGAGCGTTGAGACGAAAAGCGATCTAGTGAGACTCACGTTGGAACGGTAGTTTGTGATTAGTTGATTTTGGAAATTACTCAGGGATAAAGTCTCGATCGAAGATATAATAAACGTGAGGAAGAAAATAAACGCTGCATTATAGAGTAAATATCTGGAATATGCAGATTTTATTGAAGTGACAACAATGGAAACAATGTGATTAGACTTCATTCTGATTGGTTAATTCGGTTAGAAGAAAGAATAGAGGAAAGAGAAATATTGGGAGGGGGGCTGGCCTAGATAGAAGAGGGCTGCTCTGAAAGGACAATGAATCCGCGCGAACCGCAGGTGAAAATTGTTTCTGATCGATCCGCTTAATGATACCATTAGCGGCGTTCCCAATCTCGATCAAAAAAGGAATGAAAACATTTTCACGATTTGCATCCGCAGCAGTCGTTCGTAATGGTTGTAAAAAAAGCTATGCTCATGTGTAGCTCTACACATTTTATAGCACATAACTAGCATTTTTTACAAATTTTATTCTAATAAAGACACAAAACTGTACGATCTGTAAATAGATTGAAAGCGCGATCTATCTTTGGATGTTTACATTATGATTCTTTTAATTCTGTCTTTTTAAATGACAATGGTTTATGCAATTCATTGATTTATTATCTTTATTTCATTGTGTCTGAATTGTGCAACGCTTAATAGAAATTTTTTTTATAAAAATAGTTTGAATAGAGAATAAAGAAATAGAAAAGGCATCAAACAATAGAAATCAATATAGCATTAATGCTTACGTATAATATTTCAGTTAATTTGCTCTCATCAAAGCTTACATTGCGCTCTCTATTGATTATTTTACTATTTAAAGATAAGTACATGAAATAATAATACATATTGTACATCAAGTTAACGTGCATATTAATGTTTGCATAAATTTTCAACGCAGACATTTTTAGGACACGTATATTGTGCACTGTATAATGCGTGAAACGATGATGTGGTTTTGGGAGGGTCGGTATGGCAGGCTATAGTGTTTTCCGTTGGCCATCTGTCGAGGGGAATACCCCCCGTGGATTAATTGGAACCCCGCGTATTGATCCAATAACGTGAGTGCTGGATACAAGAACCAGAGAGGGAAAACTTGGAAAGAGGGATTCCCGAGAGAAAGACGGAAATTCCGGAACGAGTTCGACGTTATTGTTAAATTAAAAGTGCGAAGAGAAAAATAAGCTGAAGCGTTATTGTTCAAGTGAAATAAATACAAACAAATAGGAGTATTTTATTAAATCGCTGTAACACGAAAAACTTGAAGTAGTAGACGCGTATAAAATCTTTTGTAGACAAAAAATAACGGAATAAGAATTAATTATATTTTATAACACAATGAGATAAAACATTTATTCTTTTAAAATATCTATTTTAAATTAAATATTTATCTTTTTTTATACATATATCACTAACCATCTCTTTATAATCTTTTTTCATGTCCATCTTAATATAATTTCTTCTAACGTTGTATCAAATCAAATTTACTGAAGATATTCGACATGTTTCGCATTGTAACAAATATACTTTATACTTGGTAATAACCGCACAAATTTTTCTCTGAAGAATTCTAATAATCGAATATCGACTAAAACGCGCACATGTACAATATTCTGTAAAAATAGCGTGACATCTCTTCTAACGAATACGTCGACAATACACGATTAATATTTACACCTCAGCTGAAAGCCATTCGGACTTCTCTCAAAGCTTTTAAAGCCAGGTTATCTTCGTCTCGTTTATAGAGCGTCGTGTCACGAGCAGACGACGTGTTCTGCGTTAATTGTGCGCCTTAATTAAAACTAATATTGTCCAAATTAAAATAAATTAAAACGCGGCGGCAACCCCTCGTTCCGCCGTGCTGTCATTTCCTCTAAAGACCGTCTTTAAAAAAGGGTTCTAAAGAAAAGGTACACCGTTTGTCCGTATGCGCGAATTGTATGTATACGTGTAGCTCGTAGTCGTTCTTGCATTCTTTCACGCTTTGAATATTTTTTTTTGGGTCTGCTTTTTCGTTCGCCGAAACTGCGATTTTACATTTTCTTACAATACTCTGCGGAATATGAGCCGATACTTCTTTTTTTCTTTAGCCTGGGTGAGCGATAATTTCCTTTCGTCGGATAGGCAGGCATGGAACGTACACAAATAAAAAATAGATGAAGAAGATAGGAAAGAGGTGCGTTGCTTCAGAATACACACTATATAGGTGTTCGACACGTATTTACGGAATGTGTGCATAATCTAATTGCTTTGATCGCAACGTGCAAAGCATGCAAATTGCTCGGGGAAATATATCTTTCTAATGATTTATGTGTTTACTTTGCTTCTCCATTCGCGTGTTTGTTCGTTGCTAAGATATTTTATCTTCTATTTCTATTTTTGACTTATTCGCATTTAATATCAATAAATTGTGATAGTGTCAGAGAAACATATACATGGACATTCTTTTTCAGAATTTTCGTAGAATTATGAAGTTACCTAAAATTACCTATTTTGTAAAAAAAAAAAACGAAATATAGCTGCGATTTAAGGTGAGTGAATATCTCTCAAGCGACGGATCAAGTTCGCTTAATTAGTAAATTGAGTTAAGATAATGAATTATCGATAATTCTATAAGGTCCGATCGAAAGCGGAATTGGAGCGGCCAGTTGAAGCGTCCAATAAGCAACAGAAATATCCGATAGTGGTATAATTTATTCAAGATCGTACAGACTCTTACAGCGGAATATCTAATAATAATAATAATAATAACACGCTAAGAAACTACACAACACATCTCTGCGAGTGCCAGATAGTGTATACTCTATGCTCTACACATTTATAGGATTCTCTATTTAGATAGAGGAAGGCCTCGCTATGTTTAAATCCTCGTGAGAATCTTTAGAGACTCTCATGAGTATTTAGACGTGGCGAGGCCTTCCTCTTTCACTCCCTTTCTTTTTCCGCCAGCCACGTCCCAATGGTAAGGCACACCGAAAATTTTCTCTGCGTCGGTCCTCTTTCTTTTCTCCCGGTGTTTATGCTCTTCGCCAAGGAACATCCGTGGATCATCCCGCGCGTAACCCTCCGCCAGCACGAGCGGTAATTCGCTTCCTAGCGAGGAGCGTTCCTCCTCGGACGGAGACAATGCTGCCGCCTGGCGGCGGTGCCCTGAGTCATCTGCGCGGGTACCGGTAGGGTTGCACGACAAACCCACCCCAACGTTCACCGGCTTTGTCGTCCGTGTCCCCCACACTTGTATATCCCTCACGACGAACACACCGACCATCACCGCATCACCACTACCAAACCGTGCGAAATCCAACCTCAGTAGTTTTATCAACGTGACTCGACGCGGAACATTCATGTTGATAGGCCTGTTGCTTTTCCTACCCGCTGATATGCCTCGTCCGATTAACAAGCAGCATCAAACCTCAAAAGAAATGGTGCCACGTCCGGTTATTATTCATTCGATCGTTTGAGGATGAAATCGCGTCTTCTGGAATAAATTCTTCCACCTTTTCCGGCTTAACATTTTATTATACTGAGGCTGCGTTCCGATATTTACTACCAATACTGAACAACTATAGTGTACGTGACGTAAACTATAGATTTTTAGTACTGGCAGTGAATATCGAAACGCAGTCTGAATATGCACTGACTTCGAAATTCCTCATTTTGGAATTGTATCTTCGATCTTGTCCCGTGACGCGTTCGATTTTTACTCACGATGCGATTGTAGCCTCACGGTGGTGCACATCGAAGGTACTGAATAAAAGATGAGAGTGCTACAGATGCATCCGGCAGTGTAGCTTCTGAATTATCGCTATGTAAGAATACTATACAAAGAATAGGGCAATGCTACGGATTATACGATAAGCAAAATCGATGCTTATCGAAGAATATTTCTTCTTCGTTATACTTTCATGAGAGGAGCTGAAGTAATATGCGACGATATTCAAGTTTGCGAACAAGCCTTCTTTTCTTATTACAAATAAAGTCTCATCGAACAGATTACAGAACATTCTTTCCTTGAAGTTTTATTTGATCGAATATATGGAGGGGAACGATATTTTCGTATCGTCTGTAATTGAAGAACAAATTTTTTCAGTTGAATCTAAATACATGCTGCTAGAAATGTAAATCGATATCCAATATTACCTAACTGAGTCGAGAAAAACTGGACCACCGAATTATGCGGACGAAATTAGCAATGATGTCTCTGGCTCGACAACGAAGCTATTTCGATTCTTTTCCCACGGCATTGTCATGAAAAAAGAAACACGGTAAAACGTAATACTCCGAGTGGGAAAATAGTCCACTTTAGCCGTTTCTGTTTCACCAGAAACCTGTACTAATGCTCATTGTTTACAGTGTCTGATGAGATTTGTCCTCTGATTTGTTCTCTTCTTTTTTTCTATGATGCCTACGGTCTAAGCGATCAATTTCAGAATGAATAGACTGCGAATTTTGACCGGATAAAAACTGAGTCGAATACCGCATTTAGCAAAGACCACATCTTCTATGTTGAGGTTGAAGTAATCGCGAAGTGGTAGGGGATAATAAATAGAGAAAGGGAAAAGAGAGCAGTGACAGAAGACCCACGCTCGACCTCAACCCAGCGTTAACCTTTTCATCGACCCCGTTGTCCGCCACCCCTTCGCATTGTTCCAATTCCATGTGCTAAGTTATAAACGGAAACAGGGCCGATTCATTACTCAGTAAATGGCCAGGATGTATTGTAGGCGTGGGATTAATAGAAGAAGATATAATAAATAAGTACGACGTACGGTGCCGCGCCGCCGCCTTTTAATCTTTGATTACTTGGCAGCCAAGTATCGAAGCATAGTTACGAAGTCACGAAGAGTATCGAAATATCACGTAACGATCGCAAAAAATGAATCTTTTGATGAATCCCCGAATTTCGATACGTTTTTTGGACTGGGTTTTAATGAATTCCTCACGTTTCGGGTATCGCGCGAGCCCGCCAGCCGACCGGAGCGAAACTTGCCCTTCGCGAATCCTCTGCCTATTCGAGTATCGATCTCGTACGAGTGACGAGTAGACACATCCGACCTCCACCGAAACTATGTTACAACCTACGACCTTCTTTTAGTTCCGACTTTCGATCGGGTTACCCATCGCATTCGTGCGATCGATGACAGACGAAAGAATTTCCGGAGCGCATCCGAGTGGCGACAGCAGCCGCAGCGGATCCGCGTTTTCCGGATTAATGCAAGCGACACGCGATGTTATTCCTCGTCGAGAGGTCACTGCGCGACGATAACGCGCAGGAATATCCACGGACGCGCTCCGGCCATTTTGCGGACTATAGGCACAACGTAGATGCGTCCCGATAACGGAACGCCTCTGTCATTGCCGTGATTTCGTGATCCTTGGCGATTCTTCCTGTAGGACAAGCCGATCGCGCGAAAATGACTTCCACCATTTTAAGAAAATAACTCCGTGTTTGTCTACGTTTTAAAAAGGGGGGGGGGAGAAAGAACTGTTGACGGTTGACGCGCGACGGCGACGAGAAGTCGGGTCCTTGAATCGACCAGGGTGGCGAGTAGCCGCGCCTCTCGGAAGCTGCCTTATCGACTGGAAACACCATCGCTGTACCATGGTGTGTCCATGCTGACGAGTATCGAGAACGCTGTAATAGTTTACGAGAGCTAAAAACCCGATAGGATGTTGTACTTTCGCCAGGATGTTGGAGTCGATGTGGCACAATAGTCGAGTCGCGTTCGGGCGTTTCCTCCTTGTTTCCCCTCGTTCGCGAAGATACACCGTTATCGTGCAAACATTCGTAAAGTCTCTTGTCCGTATCGACCCCCACTGGCTTTTTCACTCTCTGTCGTTTCCCTCGACCGCGAAAAACGTCCAGTGAAAGCGCGCCCGACACCAATTCGACTTTTAACCGGGATACACTTTCCACATCTTGTATGTCTTGACGAGTCTCGATAGTGATGACGACGACGCGATTGGAAGTGGATCACCAGGACGAGGACAATGTCCCATCACACCAGTAACTCTTTAAAGGCGTACTGCTGTGACAGGACAATATCCCCGGCCGGTGGGCAGATTTCTCTCCGATGTCTTCCTCCTCTTTCTCGGAGTTAGGGTTGCTCTTCTCGATGCTCCCTCTCTCTCACGTCTCTCACTTTCTCTTTCTCTATCTTTCTTTCTCTCTCTCTCTCTCT
>NW_020222589.1:7764-13256 GCF_003070985.1 Temnothorax curvispinosus
TCTCTCTCTCTCTCTCTCTCTCTCTCTCTCTCTCTCTCTCTCTCTCCTCTTCCCGGTTGCTTCTCAGCGCGGCAGTCGAGCGGATTGCCGAGCGAGATATGGCGGCCGGCGAAAAGTACCCCTTTGCGAAGGCCGTATCATTCGGTCGAGCGTCCCGACGGCACTGCGTCGCTCGGTGGCGGCGGCGCCTCCGCACCCTCTCCCCAACCACCCACTCACCCGCCCGCCTCCACCCCTTCCCCCACTAGGACTGGGGCTCTTCTACCTTCGAGCCTCTCCCACCGCGAGGGAAACTCACCCTCTTCGTCTTCGATATGATCCTCCGGTCTCGTGTACACGAGAACGCATGCGCGCGAGGGAGAGAAAGCGCTCGCGCGCGTGTATCTGTGTGCGTATGCGCGATAGGGAGGGATATACAGGGGGCTCAGGGTGCGGAAGAGTAGGCGCGAGAGGGGGACCAAGTACGACCCCTCGACGTTGCTGGGGGCGGACGCGGAGACTGCTGCTTGGTACTAGGGATGTCTAGCGATACTGAAAATACTAAAACTACACATCTCCCTACACCGGTCGCCACCCCTCTGCCGTTCACCTATCTTCTTCTCACCCCCTCTCTTTCTCTCGTTGCTTCTCTTCTTCTCTTTTTCACTGCCCTCTTTTTCTCTCTTGTCTCTTTTCCTTTTCCTCTGTCTTTTTCTTTCTCTCTCTTTCACTCACTTTTTTATCTGACGCCCCGTCCTCGCCCCGTCGTAACGTAAGACGATCGAGGTCATCGGAAAAGAAGGATACTCGGCTCGTTGCATTATGGACATTCGTGAATTTGATAATCGCTCCATCGAACGATTATGAATCACCATTTGTATTCTTACGGAAACGCTGTATCTATCGCTGGGGTGCCTTTTTTCGATGACAATGTGGCTCAATTAAACAATCGACAAGCCACATCACGTTGGCCGATTGTTCGATCGTCCACTCGAACCACATCAAACGGGTTTTTTAAATCTCAGTTTACTCGGTAATGTTTCGATTTCGCGGCGATAGCTCGATAACCGCAAAGCGCGCGACACACCAACGAGATTAAATCTGCAACGCGCGGAATTATTTCGCACACAATTTTAGTTTCGTGTGAACGAACAACGAGGTGACATGTACAAAGATATGAAGGCAGTTTAGACTTTGTTCCAGAATAACTTGAAAAGCGGAAAAATTTAAAGAATAATTATAACTCGTTTGTGATCAATCCTGGCGCGAATCTAATTACGATTCACGGAGTTTTTTTCTTAGAGCTTTATTTTGCAACATTTCGTCTGCATGATTCAATGCGTGCGAGCGAATGGACGAACGCGCGATGGATGTCCCATTGATTTTCTCTTTGGACCAAACGGAAGACACTCTGAAGATATCGCCGCGTCGAAAGAATTCCGGCTCCAAGACACGACTATTGAATTTCGAATATTGAGAGACGGGCGTTGATTGACGCGGGAAATCGTGGGAAAAACGCTAAACGATGTATCGTGCCTTAGACCGTTTCTCTTCGACCTGCATTTTTTACGTGGATTTTCTACCTTTGGTAAAAAATCGTCGAGGAGAATTTTTCGATACCGACGACAATAAACATTTCTCTTGGAAATAAGTCGTAAGACTGAGAAAGATAAAAGGGTAGAAAGGATGAAAAAGAAAAGAAAGTTTAATAAACATGATGCTCCGTTGAAGAAAGCGTATAGCGAGAGAGAGGGAGAGGAGACGAGGAGAAGAACACGCGGTGGCATCATAAGACGTTCCGCGCGGAGGCCGATCGCGGCTTCCTCGGAAGGAGGGAGATCGCGGGAGATCGAAGCCGACATGACCGAGCGAGCAGCGTCGAGAGCCGTGCGGTGGTGTGAGCCACACACGGCGAGAAGATCGTCGCGGAGGGGTGTATTGATCCACCGGCTGCGCGTTCTCGTCGGCGTCGTGCCCCACAACGGGCAACTACCCGCTTCCCCTCGCGCCACTTCGTCCCATCGCTACTGCTGCCACCACCGCCGCCGCCGCCGCCGCCGCCACTCCCAACCCCAAACGACTCGCTCGTTTCGCTTCGACCCTCCTGGCTCTTTCTCCTCTCTTCTCTCGCTTGTCCGGACCTTCCTCTCCACCCTTGCTGCTCTCCATCCTGCTCTAACCCCTGCCCTACACCCCCGCGACATCCTTCGTCGCGCGCATGTCGACCATGCCGCTCGCGGCGATATATCCGAACCGGGCTAACGCACAACCCCCGACCGTCCGCCCCGCTGCTACCCGGTGCGGCGCACCCCGCTGTCCCGTCCACTCGCCATTCTCTCCACCCCTCTCCTCCCCGCGCGTACGGCCGCAACGCCGCCGGTGCTGGCGGTGAATGTACGACGCGTTACGACGCTGGATCCTGAGGGAAAAGGCATCGCGACGGCACGGTATATCTCCGGTTAGATATACACGACGGAACGACCATAGTTTCTCTTAGTTTTGTACGTATCTCTTGAGTCACATGCGAGACACGAGATGGGCGAGACCACCTTCCCCCTCTCACTATCACTCGTCGGCGAAATTAGTTTGTTACCTCCGATATATAAGATATCTGCCTGACTAGGGAAAAAGAAGGGATGCATCTGACGTGCGTAAAACACGCACGTAATGTCCGCGGATTGTCTTCCTTTTTGTGGCGGCGAGCTCGCGACATGACTCACGTCACGTTGTCACGTTATCGCGTGGATACGGCGCAGGCAAAAGACAAAGTCGTTCCATCAAAGATGAATGTTGTCTAAGACGATCGACAATCGTATAGATCGTATACGGATCGTACGTTTCGCGTTTGATCGAGAATGAAATTATACTGCGAGACGATTAAGGCGACGAGAGCTCTCGAAATAAAACGTGTAATAGAATTTCAAACGTGATAAACATAGTAGGCGCGTTCGTGAAACGCAGCCGTAAGGTAAATTATTTAGCGACGCCAAATATAAACGAACGTAGGCAAGACAACAATAACGCGATGCGCGATAAATCAATATAATTGTAAAAATAATTAATCGGGGTTAAGACTGATAATGGTATCGCTGTCAGAATTGATCTCATTTGAAAATACAGATTACGCGTCACTTATTTAGGCTGTTTTTAATTAATTGCTTTAACTGAATATTTTACATCGAGCGCAATAATTAGACAGATATTGGCGCTCATCCGTGTCTCCAGGCATTAAATGTAAGCGCGTTCGATGGCAACAGCAACCGATCGGAGATTTATGGATATTGTGAGAGACAAGGGATGGACAGATACATTGTTTTTCTTTTCTCATGAGATTATCGATTATCCTACAGCTTGAACAAAACGAAAGCACTATCTAAGAACTTATTTTATGACAGATAAATTTTATATAAATATCAAAAGTTCACGGTGGAACAGTTTTGCTAAAGTATCTAAAAATTATTAGATATAGATCTGAAAATAATTTTGTTGGAAAATAAAATGTCAAAATAATTATGTAGGAACGCTGAAACGCTAAAAAAGATAATGGCGCTGCAAAAAGTTTTCATTCTAGCGACCAGCTTGAGAGTCATAATTATCTTGATATTTCTCCACCAAAAGTATTTTCAGATCAGATCTGCATTTAGTTAAATTTCTAGCTACTGCAACAAAACCGTTTTTTCCGTGTAACTATTAAAAAATAATTTTTTTAATTAAAACTAATTCAAAAAATAAAACTGCATCTTGCGAATAACTTACCTTCAAAGTACGAGGGTTCCGCAGGTCGAAAAATCTCGGTACGGATGGAATTTCGAATCTCTGATAATCGGTCAGCCTAAAAAAACAGTATTATCCGTTTGCTTGGAAATATACATTTTTTTCTCGCGTGTAACTTTTGCGATTTACGTAGATTCTGACGAATGTGAAAAAATTGCAAATGTGAAAAAACGATATACGAGAAACGTTATCTCCCGTTTTTACTTTTTACTTGATTCGCGATAAAAACATTTGTATTTTTTTCAACAGACCGGTGATCGCTTGGCATTACACGGCATAAGTAAAAAATTTCTCGTATAAGTGGACGTAAAACATGGCAGTGCCAAGGTCGTTAGCTCTCGGCAGACACAGTGACCTTAACACATCGGCGTTATACATAGAATGTAGATTGCTTACAGGAATAGACGGGCCGCGCTATTTTCCGTCCAAGTTCCAGGGTTTGCTGACGCGAACGTTTTGCGAAATAATATATTATTTTTACACCTTGTCGCGCGAGACAGAGTGTTTGTTTTACTTTATCGTTAGCCCGAAAGAGCGTAGAACCCGCTACTTACTGAACGTCAATCGTGGTAACGAACAATCTATGATAGGCCATGAAGGGTATGGCGAGCATCACGCAAGTTTGCACGAAGACGAGCGGTATCAGCTGAAACAAAAAAATATGAGCACGAACTCTTAATAAAACTGTCGATATTTGTGAGATATTTATCGCCATCTGCACGAACGCTTTTCTCATGGAATGGTTGCAAAATGTAATAAGTAGAAATCTGTCATTATATAACGCGATGTATAATTTGATACGCGCACGCGAATATGTTAGCTCGCGTCAACGTGACACACGGAAAAAATAATGTTGTATTAACAGTATTAGCTAACAGCAGTCAAATTAAAAATAATCTTGTTAATTTAATAACAATATTAAGAAAACAAATACGTTATACTCTTGTGTTTTAATAAAATGTCATTTCTTTTATTAATAGATACTATTATTGAATTAACAAAAGATTATTTTCAATGAAAATAGGGCTGTTAATATAGCGTTATTTTTTTGTGCACAAGCGCTTTGTAATTAAAAATGCAAATCTTTAAATATCGTAAAAATGACATTGTGTGTGTATAGGCATAAATAATTGGTAATTATATACATATATATGTATGTATATGTACACAATTTGCAAGCTTTATTATAACTGTTATAAGAAATAGGTAGAATGGTAGGTATGTTTTACAATGAAACTCCTGCAATATTTAGCAATGTTTGACTCTTCATGGAGACTCCAACGCGAGCCAAAATGGCACGTGGACTTTTACTTGACGGCAAATGGTCTAATGATCGATTTATCTTTGATTGTTCGCAGCGCCGGCATGGAAGCGACAAACGGCACGATCGAGCACGACTTCCACAACACGCTGGTGCCGATAAACGGTAGTCACTCAGGTAGTTCTGGCAGGAGTACGCCAAACGGCGGCGACCCGGCGCCGGGCAAGCTCTTCGTGGGCGGCCTCTCCTGGCAGACGAGCAGCGAAAAGCTGCGGGAATATTTCAACATGTTCGGCACCGTCACCGATGTCCTCATCATGAAGGATCCGATGACGCAGGTCGGTCTACTTATCTGAGCATAACTCTCGGCTTGCTCGCCCGATCAATTACGATTGTTTATTGTACGAGGCTGTTCTCACGCGACACCATTCGCTCTCTGTCGAGCTAATAATCAAATCAATCGTGCCTCTATCTTACG
>NW_020222590.1:0-7890 GCF_003070985.1 Temnothorax curvispinosus
GTGCCTTTATTCATCGAAGGGAATGCTTCGAGAAATACGAATGAAGATATTGGAGCATATGCTTATTTCTCGGAAGCAAAGCATTTCGTTCTCTATGAGTAAAGAAATTGTGGGGCGTGTTACATAAATACATTATCGGGAAAAGGCATTTACTATTGCAAAATGAACATTAATGTAAAAAATATGATATGTCGTATAAAACAACACTTATATTTATGGATATAATATAACATTTATTACAATATAATACATAATTAATATAAATTAGCCCCAGGTATTTGTTGCGGTAACGATGACAAACAATACGCATTTACAAACGCATTGTTCAAGAATCTCGAGCCAGACAAGGGAATTTTCCAAAAGTGCACCGCGTCTTTTTTCATTTTGATCCATGATCTAGGATCGCACGTGACACACATATTCAAACGTGTACGTATTAGTAAAGTTGATTGTCCGTTTCCAGCAGAGACGACAGTGCGACATCGAGCCCTCATGCCTCGCAGACGAACTTTTGTTGAAGTTCAATATAGTTAACGAAATAGTGTAAGCGCTAAGCGCGGGTATACTGACCTGTTATATGATATTGCTAATGCGGAATCTACGAAACTAATTAATATCACAATGAGAATTTAAGCCGCCAGTGAATAATGAAAAAATCAGTGTAGGTATCGTTTATTCGACCCAACTGGTCAACTTTTTTTAAAACACGCTACGTTTCGACCGTGTATTTCGGTCCTTTTCTAGCGTGATTCTAATTAATATCGTCATGTTTTTTATTTAAAAAAATTATTAACAGCATATCTTACATGCCACATGCACATATCCATATTACTCTTATACTAAGCGTATAAATTTAAAGTCTAATTAGTTTGCTTTCAAGGAGCGTTCAGTTAAAGTGATTATAGATGACAGATGATATAACACTACTCCTTTCCAAACAGTAATGAAAACAAAGAATTATTTGCACGGAATAGGATGTACCTTTGTTTTATATTCTTTTAAACTAAACGCTCTCTTTTGTTTCTACACTGATTTAATTACTATGGTCAACAAATAAATTTTTATTAGCACGCATTAATATAATTAACAAATACAGTTATAGGTATTATCGCAGTTATCTCGCTGACCGTCAATAGTTTTAACGCACGCTGCGAACATTCTGTACGTTTTATTAAAAATATTCGGTATTCGTTTCCGCTATTGAAGAGGAAAATATCAAACCAACTGGAAGCTCAGGTTCAGAATTCATTGTGTCTGTAAACCACCCAATTAAATGATTTTACAATTAATAAAATGACACGCGACATGCGAATGCGATCACCGAAGCTGCAAACGCGTTACGCAATGTAACCGATTTTGATTACAGCTAAATTAAACTATATTTTGATTTTACTACCCGCAATATATCGGAAGCAATTACCACCAAGTTGAAAGTTATGTTACTCAAAGTCCTTTTGTGCATGCACATTAGTAAAATGATGAAATATATTAAATGATTGTAATAATAACAATTACAATAATAATAATAATAACAATGACAATAATAGAAATAAAATTGGACATTATATTCGAAGCGTTCAAATATTTGAAAATCCTATAAATAATGTTGCTTTTCCTCTTTCGTTAATTATATTAAAGGGATGGAATAGGGTAGAAAAGATTAATAAAGTAATTAATAAAATAATACAATAACGTACAGAGAAAGGAAATGATTAAAATTTGTGAGAAGAGTAAGAATGAAATTATTTTAGAGAGAAGGTATAGAAGAGATAAATAACAGAAAATGGACAATTGAGACACTTTTTGGAATTTATTTTATAGTTTATTACACGAGATCACGATATTTAAGTATATTGAAGGTAATACACAGTTCTACCATTGAGTAAAGTGAGTGTGTGTGTATATATGTATACATAGCTACGATTACGTATCTAATACTATTATCGACTGTAATATATCGAGAACAGTATTATACCCGGATCGGTATTATATCGAGTTACTACTGCTACTGGAGAAAACTTATAGAAAATAATAGTTTTCAGAAATGTTCAAATATAGTGATAAAGTAGCATGTATAGCTGAAAAGATCGGAGGTTGCTTGCAAACTTCATTATAAAGCTGCGCACGATGTAAAACGATGGCAGCTAGATGTCTTCTTTTGTAACTTTGTTTAAGGAGCATAATATCCCGGCGGACTTTTGCGATCCGTAACAGCAAAAAGCTTGCAGCAGTAAAATGCTTTAACCTACTTTATAAACGCTAATTAAGTCCGAAACGTATTATATTCCTAATGAAAATTGAAAACAGTGAGGAAGAATTGTCTTTTGGCGGTGCCCCCAACTTTCCTTTTGTTTTGCTTCTCCCACGGCTCGTTAATATCCCATCTTTACGCGTCCTTCTCGCTTTACCACGCGATTCCGCGAAGATTACTAAAGTATTATCGAACACGCTGAAACGCGTGTTATCACGTTTGATATCTGCAGCGCAGAGTGTGCGAAGAAAACATTCGCATGCAATCAAATTAATTTCGATATTACATGTGTCTGTGTGCATGGAAACGCAGGCGGTATCGCGCCTCTCGTTGCAAGTACGTCCACCGAACTCAATAACAACGTCTGCTCGATCACGTTTGGAAAATAAAACGCGCGTGCGGAAGTGCCCGCTCATACAGCACAGTCCGAAAATATTTTCCCGTGCCCTCTGCATAAATCTGGGAGTGATTTATCTACTGCGTTTAATATCGGATTTCATCACGTCCGCTCGTCGTTGACTTTCCAGCCAGCTCGCGATAGGTATGATCGCCGATACTGTGAAAGCGCATCGATGATTTTCTGATGATACGCCGACACCTCGGCATTGATATGCACTTCGATATTAGAGGTATCGACAGTTTATCTTTAAGAGTAGTGAGAGCGGATATCTTTTATAAATCAATTAGGATACTATCTTGTAAATAATTTCTCTTTCTGGAAAATATTTTAGAAACTATATTTTCTACAACGTTTTCCAGAGAGAAAAGTTATTTAGAGTTATACTATAGAGTTATAATACGAGATTAACACTTTTCTCTCCTCCAGAGAGAAAAGTTATTTAGTTAATTTGTAACATTCTTGCTTCTTTGTAACAAGAGATACTACTTTTAATTTTTATCCGCAAACAGTTTCCACGCTCTGCATCCTCGGCGTATGTTTAAATTGTACACGAACTCTTGTGTGTACATATATACACACACACATACACAGGCACGTAAGTCTGATCTGTCGCAGAATCCTCGTGCGGAGGAAAGGAAGGATTGTGCACGCGTCGTTCCCCGCGCGAGCCCATCCGGAAAATGCGTTTACCTTTTCGCGCAACCTACTAATGCCGCCAAAATTCTACACACGCATACAGCCGCGCATTTCCAGGATATATGGATATATATATATATATATATATATACACACACATACATACATATACGTAGGCGTGTACGTTCGTAGTATATATTTCATAAAATACGTGACTTCGCGTATTTTCGCCAGCTTATCTTCGCCACCGCACACGTCGCGTACACGTACAGACGTTCACAGCCACAGTTCTATCTCTCCAGCCCGGAAATCTTAAGATAAAAGTTAATCCGCCACGTTTACATTGAACTTACGCTTCTCCATATGACTCCAATTGCACTCTTGATTATTGACAATACTAGAAGACACTTTTAGAGGCAATTTTCTTCCTTTAATAAATGTCTGTTTCTAGCAGTGTAGATAAACTTTAATCTCGGTTTAACTTAATTTCTTATTTTAATCTAATTTTTAGGATTAGAAAAAGACAGAAATTAAGTTAAATCTAAATTAAAGTTAATTTGCATTGATATAAATTTACATAAGAAGGATAATAACCGAACAGATCAGGCGAACGAGCGCGAACAAACGGTAATGAACAATAACTTGCTTCAATGATTGTAAACACCACCGGTAACACTCAACGTTGTTTGCATCCATTGAAGCGAATTGTCCATTCGCATTCGTTTACTTACAATTAGCCTGAATCGCGCTTTAAGATAGATAATTTTCTTTTCTACACTTAATGCGTGTTTTCGCTTTATCGTAGAATTTTCGAATGACATTATATGTGCGCGTGTGAATAACGTACGAATGATGTGCGCTCGATCATGTACTAGCATCCAAGCTGATGTACGTTACGCGAACGTGTGCATTTATGCGGGCGAGTATGTGTGCCGCGAGTATGTGTGTAATGCAAGTCGATACGTCGGTACCCGTATCGTGTGCCGCGGCGACGACATGTGCATCGATGTGCATCGGTGGTGCGCGACGAACGACGTTAAATGTACCGGGTGCCGCTCCGAAATTTAGCGGCGCGAATAAGCCGCCGCGATAAAAAGACAATTCGACCGGGTGAGAGCTCACCGTGCCGCAAGGCGATTTCTGGGAGACCGTAAAGCGACCGAGACATTTTCGCACCCTCCCATGACGGTTTTACGAGTGATTTCGCAACGGTATACGGTTACCTTAGTAACAGCAGAGACGAGGATTTTGTGGTTTTAAGAGAACACAGGGGTGGAGAGATCCGAACGGAATATTAATCGACTCGACGCCACACTGTTCTCCGCATCATCAAATAATGATGCATACATTGTATTTTCGACGGCGAATAATTTTTCTTTTGCAAAAAGCATCAAAATATGTTTTTGTCACGTTCAATCAAGATAATTAAATTTTTTTTTATTGCGATCACACGAAAAACAGAATTTTGACAAATTGTACTTTGCCCCAACGCGAATAGATGACAAAAATTTATTTTTTAACAATTTAGCTAATTGAATATATTCATAACTATATATTCGCGAATCCAATCTTTTTGGACACCCCCTAAGAGGGATATTAACTGTCGCAAAATTGGATATTTCTGTCGTTAATTTAATTATGTCGCGTTTGTTGATAAACGAACTACAGACAGATTTTTGTACGTAAATATAGAAATGGCAAAATCAAATTTCCTTCGGAATATCTATAATTACTGATGGTTACCGTTCGATTTACATCGAGACACAAATAGGTTTTAACCCATTAAAAGTTGTGTGAATATTGATAGAAAGCTATATATTAATATATTGATATATTGATATTATTTTATTTACATATTCTCTCCATCATCTATATTTCGTTTTGTGAAATATCTACATAGTTGGCACAGGATTGTTAAATTTAATTTTTGAAATACCACTTTATTACTCTGTGATAATATTATTAATATCTGCTTGTTTTCCTAAAACAAAAAATCGTAACGACATTATAAAGCAATTGCGAAAATTTCATACGCGAGGGTTCTTATACAGTATTTCATTATTAATTTTTCTAGCACGAAAAGTTCGGAACTTTCTCTTTCTTTTTCGCGACAAGTTTTTAACAACCGGTTATCGTCAGCTTTTTATGAAAAATAAAGTGATAGTTTTTTTCTCATTTTACAATAACTGAACGAAAATTGGAAAGCAAGTAAGCCCCTGAATAAATAATGATACAAAGTGGCAAATGTAAGGAATAACAGAACTTCAAAAGAACTTTGTTTCAAGGCGCCGAACTCACTTCCTTGTTAAAAAGTCGGGGATTTTCGCGGACGGCGAATAATGCAAATGCACGTGCGTCAAGTATCGGGGGGAGGGGGAGGAGACGGGTGAGATGATCATCGGGAAACGCGCGTTCCAAGCCCGGGGAAGATGCGTTCGAGCGTGCGCGCGCGCGCTACCGCGTGTGTTGATTTCTAAATGCATCCGTAATCCCGGTGAGAGATCGATGGTTTTAATCAAGAGAGTGTCTCCCCCGCCCGGAGCTCCGTCGCCCGGAGTAACCCTCTCCTCCGCATTCATTTTTAAAATAAAAAAAAAAAAATAACGCGCGCCCGCGCGTTTCGCGGTTCGGCGGCGACAAGGGAGAGACAAGCGGGGAGAGAAGGAGAAAAATACTCGCAGCCGCGAGTACCGTTTGTACGGGATTAATATGCGGCGACTTCGCCCCGGGGTCATGTCCGCGTATTTCCCACCCGTCGACGCACAGCGTTCCCGCGACCGAGGGAGCGAGCGGAACCCTTCTAGACCCGAGTTCCAGCAAACCCCGCTCTCGCCCAAACTATTCGTCTTGCAATAGATTTCCCATCCAACCCCACGAATCTTGTTCGGATTGAAGGGGAGCGATTCGAATGCGCGATCCGAATCAGATTAAATTATTGAGATTATCGATTCCGTAGAAATTGGTATGTTTAGATAAGTTATTTACTTCTCCCGATAGGTAAATTAAACCATGCTTAAAAGCGTGCAAATTGGATTATCTAATGCGTTTCGTTATATGGATGAAGGAATTTACGATTATAGCATGACGATAACGGGGAAAGCTTCCGAATGCTAGATGGAAAAAGGCTGGTCGGGCGACATTCTCTCGAAGTGGAAATCACTGGTCTGATTTGAATATGCGGATATCACTCAACCCTGTCGGTCTACCGAGGGATTTTGGGCCTGTATTTCGTGACCTGTGTTTCGTTTGTGGTTCCCCGCATCCGGGAAAATAAGAAAATTGGATCGGTGGGGCTCGTCTCTTTCCTCCCCGTCCGTCGAAATCACGCTCGGATCGATACATTAAACGTGTCCGATCGAACGACGCGTCTCCACGCGAATGGGGACGCGCTTCTTCCTCTTCTCGTTTTTTTTTTTTTTTTTTTTTCATCTCTTTCTCCCCCCCGTTGTCATTTCTTTTTCATCGCTACCGGGTGCCGCGTATTTACGCGTTGTTTTACAACGGGGCCGTAAAATTATCGGCGCTCATAACTCTCGTAGATAAAAGGGCTCTATCCTCGCGGTGGAATCTCCGAGCGGGCTTTGGATACGGGCGCGTACGGCGAAGTTATGAGTCCTCCGGGGGTTTTAGCTTGTCACGCTCGTTCCCCCCTCCTTCTCTCTCCCTCTCTCCCCTACCTCTCGCTGGAAACGTGATAATTGTCTCTCGTAATAATTGAATACTTTAATTACGTTAATTAATTAAGAAATCTGCCCGACGTGCCGTACGGAGGAATCGCGATAGTTTTCTTCCTCTTTCACCGTCTCGCTCGCTTTTTCTCTCTCTCCTCGCGACAAAGTAATAACGTCGTTATCATACCTTAACGGCCGTCCGCGAATGAAGCTAACTACGTTAGCCTCTCAATAAGCGGGCTCGCTTTACCGTGAAAGTTCCAACGCCGTAATTGCCGCGCGCGGCTTTATTGTGTGTCGCTCGGCAATCGCTCGGCCCGCCCGGCACACAATCTATGAAATTCAGTTGCGCGAAAGCGAAGCAGCGCGGGAATTAACGCCTCGGCATCGCCTCGCGTCGCTGTAGTGCCAGCGATGCAGGCACCGTGAACGGCACAAACGAGCATATCGCCGTCACCCGTCGTCCTTGTCCTCGTCCTCGTCGTCGTCATCGTTGTCGTCGTCGCCGTCTTGCCGTTGGTGACCGGAGACCGACCGGACTCTCTCGTGTAATCACTTTGCAAGCATAAGTTTGAAACGTCACGTCTCGGGGCCACCTCGAACGAATACGTACGGAGATATTTGAGACGACGTTCACGTCACAGCTATGCCACCATTGCCACCGGCGACGATGGGCGACGTGGATGACGACGAGAGAAGGTAGTCGGGCGGTTCCGGCTCGGATGCAATTCATGATATCTCCGGATATCTAGTAGAAAGTTCCCCGTTGGCTGTTCTGTCAAAGCGATGCCGGCGCGAGCCATTCAATGCGGCAGCTACTCTTCTCTGCACGCGAGTTTCTCCTCAATCGCTGAAACGACGTCTAGTGATACCTGTATTCTGGTACCTACCGCGGCGCGGAGAAAAGGAGGGAGAAAGCGCGGAAAAGATGT
>NW_020222591.1:0-3774 GCF_003070985.1 Temnothorax curvispinosus
TTCTTTGGCGTTTACGTGAGCATTTGCGGGAGTTCGTTGAGAGTTTGGAAACGGTCAGTAAAGATTTCATAAAGCAATGCACACTGCAGCGTTTGAAAGGCGTTTGTACATAGCATTTTTGAGAATTTGCACAGCGTTTACATGACATATGACGTTTGCTGAGAGCTCTTTAAAACATTTATAGATCCTCTGTTAAGCATTTAATAGGCGTTTACGGCTACGGTCCACTTGACGCTACAAATGCTTCGAAGCACTCCTCTTCTTCTTTCAATAAAAAAAGAAGGAAAAGAAGAACGTTTCAAAGCATTTGTAGCATCGAGTGGACCGCAGCCTACTTTTATTATTGGAAACTGCATGCAGCCTCTATTGAGCGTTTACTCTTGTCGTTAGAAGAATAATTTTTATTAATGATAATGGAGGTTTTGAAACCGAATCTACTTTTTGCCTTACACTCACAGGGGGTCTGCTTATATACGCGGCTGGGTGTATTTTAAATGCGAGAAAGATGCGCCGCCTAGCGGCTTTGTTGGCAGAGCGTTTGCTGAATGGAGGGAACGCTTGTGTTACAGCGTCGGGAAAAGCGTTTCTTAGGCGTTTCCAAGCCGTTTGCGTAAATGCCCTATAATTCGCCGCATTGAAAAAGTGTTTTCTGAACGGAGGAAAAATACTTATTGTCTTACGGCGTTAGAAAAAGCATTTGCTAAACATTTGAAAAGTCTGACAACAAACTCTCTGCACGAAAGTGAATCAGCGTTTATTAAACGTGCTCTGAAAAGCGTCTCCTCACTCAACATTGCAGAACTATCACAAAACGTTATACATAGCGTTTGATAAGCGTTTTGAAAGCGTTCAAAACCCAACGTTGTGTAATGCTGGGTCTACAATGCGAGTCGCAAAGTCATGAGTCGCAAGAATTGACCAATCACAGTCGAATTTGAGGAGGATTATCGACTGTGATTGGTCAATTTTTGCGACTCACGACTTTGCGACTCGCATTGTAAACCCAGCATAAGCGTTCTTACAAAGTTTAAAATGTGCCACGGGCTTAATAACTCAGTGAGACGTAAAATTTTTTATGGCGCCAAATTTAAAAGAAAAAAATTAGGAGGCATTACTTTCGTACCAACCCTTGTACAATTAAATAAAATTAGAAAATATATCTTAACAAGAGATATTGATATATCGATATACATCCTTACAATATATTTCGTCCTTCTAACTTGTTTGCTCGAAGACTATGTTAATCCTTTCAAGATGGAATTACATTACTCAAGTATTGCTTCGATCAAATATTAGAAGATCAAGTTTCAAAAAGTATTATTTTATATGATATTTGCTTTTTTACTTGAATAAATACAATTACACTAATACCTTTTGCTGAAAGAGATTGATGAGGATTTATCTCATGAAATTAATTTATCACTTTCAATATTACTATATATAATTAGTTAAAATTGTATTAGTATTAGTTTACGTATTTTATCAAATAAACTATATTTTATTACCATATTGCAAATATACTAAAATTAATATGTTTATATATTCTTAACGAAAATATTAAATTAAACAAATTATGTCAAAATCATAGTAAAATCAAAATATAAATAAAATATATGTGAGAAACTTTATAAAAATTATTAAAACTTTCTGACGCAAAACATTTTCATTAGAATACTTGACCTCTTTTATAATAGTTATTTGTGTAACAAGTGCGGGAAGTTGAGAATTGGACACGAGTGCGGGTGATCGCACTCGTGTCCAATTCTCAACCTGCACGTGTTACACACCCTATTTTATATTACAAAGTGCGTGGAAAGTGGCCCATTACGCGCGCCAGATGGCGCACGCGTAATGGGCCACTTTCCACGCACGTGTGATATAAAGGATTAAACACATCACTCGACTTGTATACACCACACTCATACACATATCACATTGTGTATAAACAGGGTGATTCAAAACAACCCTATTATCCCGCAAATGTCAGATTCTTGACTCGATTTTGAGACGATTTTTCCTGTAACAAAATTTTCGCCGAAGCTTATTAGTTATCGAGTTATAAAAGGAAATAGTTAACTTATTACGGGCCGGGTACAGGAGGTAGGCAGGGGCGGCGCGACAGCTGATTGCAACAGGCGCCTCATTGCTCGCCTCCGCGAGCTGATCATCTTTGCATCGACGCGACAACAAATTCTCAATATACCATACCATTATCTCTGTAAGTGAGCAAATGCACGCCAGCGGATTACATCCAGCGGACGGTAAACTGCGCCCGCAATTCCTGTATACCTCCTGTACCCGGCCCATAATAATAGGATAACTATTTTTTTCTATAACTCGATAACTAAGTTTCGACGAAAATTTTGTTGCAGAAAGAAATTGTCTGGAGATAATGTTATTTCCGAGGCCCCTCAATTTGATAGGTGTATTTGATAGATCTTTCGCTGAGAAAAAGAATGCCGCAAACCACAATGCGCTACAATGCATAGTTTTTATATAGCAATATTGTTGTGTGGTATTATATATGGGGTTTGCAATTTACCACGGTCTAGTTTAACAGTAGTGGAGCCCCCCGCAGGGGGGCGGAACCTATACTGCCTCCACGCATACATCACTTTCCATGCGAAACGAGGTGTCACGAGGTGCCATTTTTCAATATCCTAACTATTCTCTGCTATAACAAATTATTTCTGTTACAGATATTAAATATTTTTACACAATGCAACTTTTTATACGAAGCGACGAAAGAAGAAAAAACGGGTTTTTAACTTTTCACGCGAACCAAGGTTCACCCCTATTTTATAAACTCTGAATCAAAATTAATGCACGCGAGTAACTTATGGCATCATACTAAACGGAGTAATGTGTCGCGAACAAATTGAAACCATTGCTCTGATTAGGAATTTATTGCGAGTTGTCACACTTTATAAGCAATTCATTTTTCTCTTACACATACATCTCGTTTGTATTTATATAAATAATTGATATATACATATAAATGTAATGCGCACGCACGCACGCACGCACGCACGCACGCGCGCGCGCGCACACACACACACACACACACACACACACACACACACACACACACACACACACACGTCGTACACATATACAATTCGTATGTGAAACGTGTGCATGCGTACGTGCGTGCGTGTGATGCGTGTATATTCGCGCGTATGTGCGTTGTGTCAGTTGTGTGTTAATAGAAACATCTATCTAGAAATATCTATTTAAAAAATTATTTGTATTAGAATAGCTTATATAAGAATATTTAACTTCGAGAGAAACATATCTTACGAATATATGTTTGTGTAGATAGAAAGTTACGAGATTTTAAAGTTATTGTTGTTTTTTATTTTTTTTTTTTAATTAAAAGTTTTTATAAATTAAAAGTTTATATGATATATAAAATATGTCAGGACAAAATATAAAACATCTTATAAATTGTCAATACTATTACAACAAAAATAATGCTCATAAATTGTCAATACTATTACAATAAACATAATGCTCATAAAATGTCTTTCGCGAAACTAAACAATTTTCATATAAACTACTTTCATGTAAAATTTATGGTAATTATTTACAAAAAGACCCCACTCGCCAATGACCTTGACCTTGACATATGTTGTCAAGGTCACCCTTCAGAGTGACCTTCAGAAGGTTTTAGCCGGCGGTCGTTCTTTATTAAAAAGTTATTAACAAAAAAAGTTTGAAAAATATAGCAGCTATTTTGAGTATTGGAAGGCATAAATGACTAATATATATGTC
>NW_020222591.1:3874-18487 GCF_003070985.1 Temnothorax curvispinosus
GGAGGTGCGGTAGTCTCGAAATAGTTCACGCATACACTTTCCACGCGAACCGAGGTTCACGCACACCCCCCCCGTGCTTTCGGGGGAGGTGCGGTAGTCCCGAAATAGTTCACGCATACACTTTCCACGCGAAACAAGGTGCCACATGGGTTCATGGCGCGTTTTACAAGCTCGTTTAAGTAGAGGTGGTATTAAACAAGATAAGTTAGTCAATCATCTGTGTGAATATTTGTGGCGATATACAATAAACGAGCTCGTAAAGCACGCCACGAACCCGTTACAACAAAATAGCTGCTATATTTTTCAAACTTTTTTTGTTAATAACTTTTTAATAAAGAACGACCGCCGGCTAAAACCTTCTGAAGGTCACTCAGGAGGGTGACCTTGACAACATATGTCAAGGTCAAGGTCATTGGCGAGTGGGGTCTTTTTGTAAATAATTACCAAATTTATTAACTTTTAAGATATTTATCTGTTTTTTCTTTAAATAAGACATTCTGAATTTTATGTATATATTATATACTGGGTGTCTCAAAAGTCTCGGAACGATTAAATATCTTGAAAAATATGGAAAAACGTTTTAGACAAAAGTTGTAGGGTTTACAAAGATCTATTTACTGACCTTATCAGTTTAACTCTAGGTGGCGTCATTAAGGTCAAATCAGGGTCACTTTAAATTTTTTAAATTGGATCTCCTATTTTTTATTGCGTATTATTGTCGATTCCTTGTCGAGACGTTTTCAAAGGACTATAATAAAGCTATTTTTCGTTAAGAATTTCTACTAAAATATTTTAAATTTTGTCACAATATTTTTAATATAAAATACGAAATATCCCGTATAGTACTCATTTTTCGATGACTTTATCTTGATACTTTTATACGTAGAATAATGAAAGAAATTGATTATTGTAAAAAAAGCAGAAAAAATTATTTTAAAAATTTGATTGCATTTTGTGAACGCATTTAATTTTACAAAATTGCAAATATAAACGTTAATATAATTATTCGATTCCTTTTATTATCTTACGTATAAAAATATCAAAGTAAACTCATCGAAAAGTGAGTATTTTACGAGATATTTCATATTTTATATTAAAAATAATCTGACAAAATTTAAGTATTTCAGGAAATTCTTTACGAAAGAGAACTCCATTATAGTATTTTGAAAACGTTTCGACAAGGGTTACAAGAACATGTAATAAAAAATAGGAGGTCCAATTTAAAAAATTTAAAGTGACCCTGACTTGATCTTAACGACGCTACTTGTGGTCAAACTGATAAGGTCAGTAAATAGATCTTTTGAAACCCTACAACTTTTATCTAAAACGTTTTTCTGTATCTTCCATATTTTTCGAGATATTTGACCATTCCGGGACTTTTGGGACACCGTGTTTATAATGCGATATATAAAATTGATATTAACAATTAAAACAAACATATTTCACTTTAGAAAGTCAGTTTTGAAAAACGTTGTTTTTTTTATCTGGATATTGAGATATTTAATGATGAATATCCCGATTATAAATTAATGATAAAATTGATCTTTTTTTTTTTTCAAAAGTTAAAATGGAATTAGAGACTTTCGAGCAAAAATCTGATTTTTGAACTCTTTAATATCTGGTTTAGTTCAAAGAATTAAATTGACTTCATCATTTTAATATTTTCTTTTCATAATTTACAGAAAGCGTTCTCATTGAAAATTATTTGATATGTTTAAATTATTACAACTGCGCATACAATAACACTATTAAGAAAAATGCACGAGAACAAAAATAATCGTTTCTCTTCGTGGTTTTAGGGCGCCGAATATAATCCATTTACCAAGTTGCTATATCACGTTACAATTATGAGAAATTTGCTCATATTTTAGCGCCTACAAAAACTACGGGAAACGATTACCCTCGAAAATTCATTCTTTGTTAAATAGTGTAATCAATCATTTTTTACAATATATATCCAATCATTAGTGAGTTATGCTTGCTGATAATTGTTTAAATATTGTTACTATATTCGATATAAAATACAGCAATCAAACTCTTGCCTGAAAGTCTCTAGGACCATTCGGCTCTTTTTCGTAATGAATAAATTTCTCAGGTAATCATATCTGTGTCGAAAACAGATTTTACAAAGTATCTACTACAAATTTCGTCGACAGAATGCCAGTAGAAATAGAACAGAATGTACTAATAGAATGTACTAATGGAATGATGACAAATCGACTGCCGAAACCGAATAGAATGTACCCCATTTTATTATCATTTAAATAATAGATACATTATATTTAAATAATTACGGAATCACAAATTTCGCTTGGTTTCTACTGGCAATCTGTTGACAGAACATAAGTTTGATACCGATCTGTCGCTCAAAACTATTGGCAAACTGCTAGTACACTGCTAGCACTGCTAATACCCGTATCATACTAGCGATTGGCGATTACGTTTACGTTTGCGTCTACGTCTTTTGACCAATCAGAACGAAAATCGCGAATTGCAATTGCTAGCAGCTACTTTCTGATTGGGCAAGAGACGTAAACGCAAACGTAGACGCAATCGCCAATCGCTAGTATGACACGGGCATAACACGCTACACACACGTGCTCACTGAACTTGCACAATTCTTATAAATATATCGCCCTATTTTTTATCATTGCAACGAAATTTTACCGAGTAACTATTTATATATTGTAGCGTTGGTCATTTTAGGAAGAAGCTTAAGTACATTTTGGCCTGAGATCAGATGACTAGCATTTTCGATTGTTATTGGCGCCACTGTGACGAACACGTAAACGGTCTTGGCGACGAAGTCGCTTGCCTTTTATTTGGCGCGCTTTATTGTTTCTTTCCAGACGGGCTTTCTTCAGGTTCTGAGTCGTGCGCTTCTTTAACACCTGCAAAGACAGAAGGGCAAATATTCAAAAGTATTCAAGAAATGTGAGAATTTACAAACAAAAAGAAATAAAGAATCAAAAGATTCTATGACTTGAACGCTTGAATATTTAATGACAATGGTTTAAATCTAAAAAATTTAGAGACTTTTCTAATTTGGGAAGAAATTAGTCATATAGTTACTGAGAATATAAAAACATGATGGATTTATAATAATAATAAACTTTTGTAATAGTTTGTTTTTTCGGTATATTTGAGATATTATCAATATTTGTTCTCTTGTCTAACACTTCAGAATTTGGGAAATTCGTACCTCTTGAGCTCGTTCCTGAGCAGAACGAAGTTGATTTCCAATTCTAACTCGGTTATTATTGCTATCAGATGCAGGTAGTTTGTCACTGTGGATGGCTTGCAATTCTGCAACAACTCTGCGTGAGAGTTCATCAATGTTACTTCGATCTGAACTGCTATCTAAAGATGTGGACATGGTGCACAACGTGGACGTGGAGGACGAGAGATCAGCTGGCGATGCCGCAGGGATTTCTTCGAGAACGTCAGCGTTACATAAAACAGTAACATTCTTTTGGCTTTTTGTCCATCCATCTGGTGAGGGGGGCGGAGTATCTGGTGTGACAGGGGGAGATGTCATCGTCCCTGATACGACGGAATAGACGGACATGCTAGGATGTTCTATTAGCAAATTTTCCATGGGTGAGGTTGCCACTTTTACGGGTCCTTCCTGCGTGAACACTGCGGGTGGCATTTCATACCACGGCTCCTCCAGCGTACCCTCAACTGAAACGAAAGGAAAGTGAGCGCGACGACATAATCTGAAATAATCAAAATATAATCTGTGTATCTGAAATGATACAAAATATTAAAAAAAAGGTGCTAAAGAAAGGCAATAGAAATTCAAGAATAATACTTAAAAAAATAATTAAAAGGAAGAAAAAGAAGACAATTAATATATTAAAGTTATGTATTAAAAAAAAAACATTTTAAAGATTGAGACGTGTAATATGTGTACTGCCGTAGCTAAAAGAATAATAATTTCTAAAAGATATCACTCAATTAATACAATCTAGAACTTACAATTATCATCGCGTATAAAAATTAGTAAATGTTTATCATCTAGCTATAAGTATTATATAATAATAGTGTGTGTGTGTATGTGCGTGCGCGCGCGTGTGCGTGTGCGTGTGTGTGTGTGTGTAAAATGGCGGCCAGCTATATTTAAGGACACACCAGTTTGCCAATATTATTACTCTATAGTCATTTATATTATATGGTTCAATAATAATGCGAAAAATCACGTAAATTTTAATAAAAAATAATTATTTTAGTGTAAAACAAACGTTATCCGACCTGTGCGCATTATTGAATAACTTTGTGCGTCAATAAAAAAATCAGCGTTCGTCGTACGAAAAAAGGGCTTTTTTTTCAAATTTTGTCCACAACAAGATGCATACAATAAAATTCGTCTCAAATAAATTCTAAGGCCTGAAAACAGCGGAAAAACTAAGACTATTCTGAAATATCAAAATTTTTTGCTTACATAGCTACAAACTAAAGAAAAAGGGTCTAAAAAATCGGTTGCATCATGAAAAGTATTCTTTATAGTTCTCAGATGATGTGTGATTTTTGGGGAATTTTTGATTCCATTTTAAATGACGGAAAAAAATCACCGGCGCAATAAAAAGAAAAAAAACGATAAAATTGAGGGTTTTCGGGATCCGAGTCTCGGACTTTGACAGCGCGTGCAAGCTAAACGCCTGACTTGACGATAAATGTTGTTTAGATCATTATTGTAGATAATTTTACGCTCTACAAAAAAGGTACGTATAGTTAGTTACCCTATTTTGCTTAATTTTCGAGATATTTAAGAAAAAATAAAAAAATCGTGTTTTTTGTTGATAATATTGTCAATAACTTTTTATTGCGCGTTAATTTTGCGAAGCAAAATAAATCCCACTTATAACACTTCAAATCAAAGCGATTCATGGTGGTTGCAACCTGGGAAGATTAATTGGAAGGTTTGATGTCTAATATGACTGGCCTACGAGATGCGCTGCATTAATTGATTGCATGCCAGGTCGCCTCGATGCAGTCATAGCCGCAAAAGGTCGTGCTACTAAATATTAATGATTTCTATCTCCTTTAAAACTTCAGTTATTATGTGTAAAATGTAGTTATTTTTGTGTTCGGATTACATTTCACAAATAATTAGATATGTATTAATTTATAATAAAATTAAAGTCGTTGGACTTAACTGACTAAATTCAATATTCATTGTGTGCTCTTTCTATACAAGAAGTTGTTATTCAAGAAATGTTTATCTATTTGCAATAAAATTGAATAATTTGTATGCAACAGATATGTCCTTAATTAACTGGCTGCCACTGATGTATGTTTATACTTGATATATTACTAACATAAAAATCTCTTGTGTAATCGTCATTTAATAGATTCCGTTTGCACTAAAAGTTACAGAAATTATTCTGAATATCGTCACATTAAGTGTCTCACCCTGTATATTAAAATGAACAAAATCTCTAGAGGGATTTTCTAAATTAACAATAGAGGCGGTTTAATGATGCATGTGTTTCCATGTTAAAGATACAATCATGATTATCTACTTAAATTCTTATCCAATTAAAATTTAATTAATAAATTTAATTTATATTAAATTATAATATATAATATTTAATTTATTAAATTATATTTAAAGTTTAGTCGTATTATAGAGTCTCTTTTCTTGCCCCACCTATGTTTCTCTTTCTCATACATAGTTAAAAATAAATTACTAAAAACAACGATAAATTATGTACCAGTTCGGTCAATGAGGATCCATTCATCGTCCTCGACTTCCACTTGCCTGAATCTCCGCATGATCCCCCGAGTTCGAGGATCTTCTTCAAGCGAATCTTGCGTGCCAGAATAGTTACTTCCGAACAAGTAACCGACAAAGTTGCCCAACATTTTGTTATCGTGTTCAATGTCTGTGACATATATAGAAAAAAACTAGATAAATAAATTTTAAAATTAGAGATTTAATACCGAAATATTTAATACCGAGATTAGCAATTCTATAGCGATATACGCATATATTGTATGTATACACACGCACACACACACACACGCGCGCGCGCACGCACATGCACACGCACACACACACACCGCGGGGTGTTTTTAAATATCCATTTTAAATGTCCTAGGCGAATATCTCGAAAAATATGGAAGATACGGAAAAATGTTTCAGACAAAAGTTGCATGGTTTGATAAAGGCCACATGATGAAAATATGGACTTGACCTTCAGTGATCTTTTCAAGGCCAGGTCAATGTGATCAAATGTTTTCTTAAATGTAACTCCCCATTTTTTATTGCATACTCTTGTAGCTCTTGTTGAGACGTTTTCAAAACACTATAATGAAGCTCTTTCATTAAGAATTTCATGATATAGTACTCGATAAATTAAGTTTCCCTTAGCTGCGGCGTATATACCGGAGTTACCCTTTACCCTATATATGTATCCTACAGAAGAAATTAAATTATTGTTTTATACAAATAACTGTCACAAATATACGATAGCAAATAGACGATTGTGATCTCATGGTTTGGGTCGCAATAGGATATAATAAACTGATATTGCATTTATAAGACGCCAAATAAAAAATTTGTTCTTTTAAAAGAATACTATTACAATGCATAAAATTGTAAGAGAATTGTTTCTGAAAAAAGGTATATCTTAGAACGATTGAAAAAATGCAGGAACGATTGCAGAAAGTATCTGCATTACCAACGCTTTCGGATCGCAGTCGTCGCAGTTCGGGAGAGCAGCTGTCCCAAAAAAAGAGAGCATGTGTTTCGAATCGTGAACGCGAAACCCACTCGCGGCAGCGCCAGCAACCGCCCCAAAATTCTTTCCGTGCAGGTTCGAGTCCACTTGAGCACGTAAACATGGAATTTATTTCCGAAAGCTGCGCCCTCCGTGCGAAAAAAGGACTCTCGTACGGAGAAAACTGGGCTCCGTCTTTCGGAAAGAGACATTAAGCCGTTGGTCCAAAGAGTTAAGTGAGAGGAAAAAGGTAGTGATGAATGAGAATTGTAACCCTAAGGGGATTGATTAAAAACTTACATTTTACTCTATCAACAACAAATTAGAAGAATTTTGGCACTGGTTTCAAGAAAATCGATCCATTAATAAAAAATTATCTATTAATAAAAAATTAAACTTATCCTCCAAAAATTAAATTCTATTATATTCTTTAGTTATTTCTACCCCTATTTCATATATAATTCTTTAAGAAGCGCGGGCAAAAAATCTATTCCCCTCTCCCCAAACTCACCCATTAATTAGAAGCACCAACAGAACCCTATAAAACCCCCAATTTTTAACCCCATAGTAGCCATCCCCATAAAATTAGTAATCTTTTGGTACCAGTTTCATAAAAAATTTAGGCACCGGTTTCAAAAAAATCGATCCATTAATAAAAAATTATCTATTAATGAAAAATTAAATTTTATTATATCCTTTAGTTCTTTCTACTCCTATTTCACATATAATTCTTTAAGATTCGGTCAATTATTCCTGAAAAATTGGAAAAATTTCGGTACCGGCTTCCAAAAAGATCGGTAACGAAAAATTATACGCTTTATAGCACTCCCCGGAAAATTCTATCCCTGTTTCATATACTTTTGGTAAAAATTTGGTCCACTAACGAATGAGTAGTTCGCGGTCATACAGACAAACAGACAGACAGAAGACGGTACTTATATATTTATATATATAGATACAATAAAATTGATTTCAATAAATTAAGATATTAATTGTATTGAATTAATTATTTAATTTATTGTTCAATTATTATTGAATAATTAATAACATCTGAAGTTCTTGTATAGTTTCAACAAAACTTAATTAAATTTAGAAACAAATTTGTATGTTTTTATAAATATTTTCTTCAAATTTAAATAAATTTTGATAAAATATTCTTAAAAAAACATACAATTTTATTGAAATTATCCCGAAATTATGTTAAAATTATGTTGAAATTTTGCTGAAATTATACTGAAATTTCGTTGAAATTAGGCTAAAATTTCACTAAGAAGTGTTCCAAAACGTGGAACAATTTCAGAAAATTTTTAGTAAAATTTCAACAAATTTTTCAGCGAAATTTTTCCACTAGGGATATTTATAATTATAAAATACAAAGTTATCAATTTGCTATCTTTTTATCTTGAATTGTATACCTATACCACATGATTTTCTAAAAATTGTATTTTTAGAGTGACTTTGACTAAATTCCGATTAACTTATTTAATCGACAATCAATTCAACCGACAAAATTGCAGTTTATACTAGTATAATTTCTAGTTTTATAATTCATTATCTCTATAATCTAATTTTTCTTTTCATGTGTCAAACAACAAAAAATTAATAGTTCTATATTAATATTAGTTCAATATTAATAAAAGACTACTGATATTATTTGATAAATTAATCGCTAATTAAATTAATTAGAGTTTGATCATCAAGCTTTCTAGAAAATTTGGAGTACTAAAATTAATTAAACAGTAAGAGATATATGTATAATAGGAATCGAGATAGGAATAAACATTAAAAAACTGCAATCAAATCTTACTATTTTTAACGCCGTACTCTAAATCTCTATATTTTTAATATTTGCGAGAATGTGTTAATCTTTTACTTCACTCTATTATCACATGATTGAACGACTACGTGAAATAAAAAAGCAAATGAAAAACAAAACATACCACATGCGTATCTTTCATAATTTAATCTGTAAATAGTGTAGCGCAGCGCAACGACAAAATTGCAGTCTCATTATATGCATAGGGAAGACCGGGGCTAAACCGTCAATTTTTTTTCGGTGCCGATTTTTAACAACAAAATAAATAATTTTAGTTAAATGTGGTATACCACTGTAAAGAGTAAACCTTTAGCTACAAAATTTATATAGAAAATGTTTATCTACGTCGCTTTGTTTAACCGGTATAGAGCAAAAACGACAACGGTGGAAAAATTGAAATCTCAAAAATGCCGGGGTTTAACCGTCACACTGCATTTTCAATACATATACGTACATCTGATCCTGAAAAATGATAGGATACATTTTAACAATTGTTTTTAAAAAAATATATATAAAAATTTATTTAAAATTTTTATGCGAAACATTATTAAAAAATAGTTACGAGGGTTCCGCTTTCCGCAGAAGTCACTCGCCCGACTTGTTTCACTCCTCGACGTCCGATGACTCTATTCGGTGTCTGAACGGTTGTAATTCCCGTCTCATCCATATTCCATATGCAGTGAGCCTGGAAATGCCCGGAAATACCTTGGAAATGCACCCAGACTGCTTACTGACGGATTAGCCCCAAACACAAGTTTCAGGTTTGATCGCCCACAAAATATTAGACATCAACGATAATGAAAAAACTACACTGGATTCGTGTTCAGCATGCATTACTCTTTATAATCACGTATCTCGAGATTTGGAGAGCAAATATTATTGCAGATATTACAAAATTTCCACGCGCAGAAAATGTAACTTTCACCTTCCGAAAACACGTTTGCCCTCGTAAAAATCATAACACGGCAGGTAACCTGCCGAAACTCCGTTGGTCACATGGGTACCATAAGCAGCGTTTACAATGTTAATAACGAGTTCGCACAATATACAGATTTCGAGATATTTGATTTGACGGTTCAACCCCGTTGACGTTTTAGCCCCGGTCTCCTCTATACTCTCATTATAATAAATGAATATATTATCAGAATAAAAATTGATAAATCTGAATGATGATGAATCAGAATAAAAATAATCTACAATCAAATTCAAGGGAAACACCGTTAAACGGTCAGGATTGGATCTTGGTTGCCTAATAATATTATTTACTCAAATAATATTAGGCAACTAAGATCCAGTCCTGACTGTTTAACGGCGTTTCCCTTGAATTTGATTGTATATCATACGATCGTATTTAATTTACTTTTTGAAAAATGATTATTCTTCTACTAAGTGTCAACTCTACGATTTTTTACACATCAAGTTCCAATAATTCTGAGCATAGTTCTAAGATTCTTTTACATAGTTCTTGATACTTTTTTGGAAGAATTTCGCGGTTTTTAATTAAAAAAAAAAACATACTTTCAATATCAAAGATATTTTAAAAATAACAGAAACATATGCGCAAATTCTGTTCTTACAGAAACGTTACAAATTGATTTATTAAAAGTCATGCGATATAGCCAATCGATTTGCAACTTTTCTGTAAGAACAGAATTTGCGCATGTTTCTCTTGCGAGTGAATTCAAGAATCCAGCCCCTGAACTCGTGATTTTTAAAATGCTTCGTAAACGTGTATTAATTTAAAAAAATCAATATGTCGAAAATTATAGTAGCTAGGGCTGTGCGGTTTCCACTTTTGTGATTCAGAACTTTAATTTTTTACCAGAACTTATTATTTTTAAAATATATTTGATATTAAAAATACGTTTTTTTTTAACTAAAAACCGCGGAACTTTTTCAATCAAGTATTAGAACCTCTGTAACTATTCAAAAGACCGTTAGAAATATGCTCAAAACTATTAAAACTCGACGTGTAAAAAATCATAAATAATAGTTAGCACTCTCATTTTTCAAAATCACTCTGTTTCCATTATCATAATGACCTGAACCATTTCTAAAAAAATAGACTATTTCTAAATATTTCCCTTTACACAGCCAGCCCCAATGAATGACCTTGACCTTGACATATGTTGTCAAGGACATGACTCTGAGTAACTCCTCCTTATAACTTAATCGTCGCTCATTGTTTATTTAAAAGTTATGAACAAAAAAAGTTTAAAAAATATACGAATTTGTGTCAATTCTAAAGGAAGTAATTTGTTAATATGTGTGCTGATGTGTGCGAAGACAGTACACATGTAAGTGGGGGAGGAGCTATCGCCTGGGTGAGTGGGGGTGGACCTCGTGGAAAATTAAAAACCCGAACCGTACAATGATAGACCTTGTTTCGCCCTGTAAGCAGAGGTAGGGGTAGATCGAAGCGTAAGTCATCTCACTCCATCCCGGCCTGCATATAGGGCAAAACAAAGTCTATTATTGTATAGTTTTTAACTTCCTACGCGAACCGAGCTTCACTCCCACCCACCCCTGCCTATGGGGAAGGGGGGTAGCCCTTCCCTCATCTATATATGTACTGTCTATGCACACATATCAGCAAATTACTTCCAAACTTGTAAATTTCTCAAACTTTTTGTTCACTTTAAATAAGCAATGGCCGACGATTAAGTTATAACGAAAAGTTACTCAAGGTTATGTCCCTGACAACATATGTCAAGGTCAAGGTCATCGGAGCTGGCTGTGTAAAGAAAAATATTTACCATTTAAATAAGTTTTGTCCACCTGTTAAATATTTAAATATCAAACAAATCATTTAATTTACTTACAATTAGAGTTGACTTATCACTTTATCAAATGATATTATTCAACGATTCTCATCCCTTGATTGAAGTACACGGTCACTACTTACACTATTTAATCCCGATTCAAATCATATTCTTAGATACTAATGCCCTTTTTCACCAACGTCGTTTAATTTGAACTTTAGTTCAATTCACTCTTTGTCTTTTTCTAACAGTCTCTCTTAGGGCTAAAGCACAGTCGTAATCGAGGACGTAAGTAATAACGCACAAGCTTTGGCGTATCCTGATCTGTCAGGTCGAGGACTACGACCGTGGTACATCGCTACGCCATGTTATGTGCTTTGGCCCTTAAGCGGGGAGCACACACTTCTGCACAACGCATAATGCGTAAGCATAAGAAAATTGATTGGTCTATTTCCTTACGCACATGTGTATGGACCAATCAATTTTCTTATGCTTACGCATTGTGCGATGTGCAGAAGTGTGTGTCCGGGCCCTTAGAAACAGACAAAGAGTGAATTAAACTAAGGTTCAAGTTAAACGACGTTGGTGAAACGGGCATTAGACTTCTCGATTCTAAAATGGATTCTTGGATTCCTGCACTTTGACTTGGCTCAACTCCACTCTGCTTCTGTTCTTCTCTCTCTTTTTCTTTCTCTTTCTCGCACGCGCGCGCGTTTATATACACATACCTACACGACACGACACGACACGACACGACACGACACACACACGCACACGCACACGCACAGACACACACATAAATACACACACTTTTATATATTGTTGTATAATCTTGACGCATTTTCGTAGGCGGTTGAGTGAGGCGATCACGACGACCTTGATCTCGAATATGCTTCTGTCTGGCTAAAAGTGCAGAGAGATCTCTCTCAGTGAGTAGTTTTCCTGGCGATAATCACGCGCCAACTGTATAACTATAAGTATCTTAATTGACAAATACATATACCTATGTCTTTCTTTTCTAATCCTAGTCTCTTTCTATTCGAGTAAAGGCCGTGGCACATAGAAAAACTTAAGCAGTAAAACTCAAGCAGTAAGCAAATCAGCCAATCACAGTCAAGAACTTAAGACACGGCCCTAAGCGGTAGCAAATCCATATCGTTGATTTCTGACTGCTTAAGTTTTGCTGCTTAAGTTTTTCTATGTGCCAAGGCCCTAACACAAATCCTCATAGTTCCTTCAGATTTAACTCCTTAAAGCTTGCATGCTTGCATTGCGTGATTTGTAATGCACAAACATTGCTGGCCAAACGTTTAAGACCAATCATTGAAAATGTCTACTATAAAATAAAATTAAACTTTATTATATAATTTAACATATTTTTATTATTTTAATCATTGTTTTACAATAAAGTAAAATTAAAAAAAATTATAATAAAATGTTTGAAGGTTCTACAAAAAATATTTTTTACGAGTTAAAAAGAGTATTACAACTCCATTTAAAAAAAAAAGTTGTAGTCCATTTTCTTGAAATTAAACAATGCTATGTTAACTATACTAAATATAATGTCTGTTTACTGTCAAACTAAAAAAAGATATTGAGTAAGCATCAATCGGGATTTTAGTGTTTCACTAGAATATTTTTAAATTGTATATGTGGTCTCAAACTTTTGGCCGGCAATGTATAACTTATTGTGATATATTTACGCAAATGACATTTTTAATTTATACAATTAGTGTTTCGATTTTTTAACTTCGACATAGATAATGTAAAAATAACTTCGATCGAGGAAAATTCTCTGGGAGAAGACTCTTTTAGTCAGAGAAAAGCAAATTCAAGATCAAGGTCGTGATCTTCTCACTCACTTGCCTATGAAAGCGCATCGAGATTATAAGTTTCTTTTAGAAAAATATTAGAAACAAAGTTTTATTCTAGCAATGTAAACAATATAGGCAATATAAACGTTATTATTGTTCACAATATGAACATGATCATTGGAAATGTTATTATCTAAATATATTTGGCAATTTGTTTCATAGTTTACAAGTATAGTGTAAAATAAATGTACACTATACTCATTTTATTTCGTTTAGTTTATTAAAAAACTCTTCTTTTTTTTTTTTTTATTTGGAAAACATTAATAATTCGACTTTAAAGATATATATAAAAAAATAATTATTACAACAAAATAGAATTACTTCAAATATTAAAATGTCATAAATTTTTAACAATTTGTATTAATTAATAGCTTTATTGTTATTTTAATTATTACTTTTTAAGGTAAGCATGCACAGTATGATTATTTTTAGATCAATTGCGAACAAGTTCAAGAGCAGAAATAACATTCATGATATAGTAATATGTTCAAAGATGAACTAAAGCCCGTATCAGACTACGGATTGGGATTGAGATTTGGTTGAAATTTGACCAATCAAAGCAAAGTTCACTAAACTTGAGATCAGTTTTCTCTATTCTGATTGATTAAATTTCAATCCAATTTCAATCCCCAATCCGTAGTCTGATATGAGCTTTAGAAAACATGAAAATACACAGATGAAGAAGTGCAAAAAGTTAAAAAAATGTAAATTAGGTAAAATAGATTCAAATAAATTTAAATGTAAATATATAAGCTTGCAGAATCCACGATCAAACGCAAACAGTGACAGTTCTAAAATCCCTTATATATCACGGCATTACATATCGCATTTCCTAAACGATCGTAATTACTGACTTTTATGACAACCACGTTTGTGTGGCTGTCAGAGACGACAGAATTACAAATTGCATAATTTATCTTTGCCATGACATCATCCTGGCTTATTCCACAATTGGCTGAATGACTTACATCATTCTGGGCTCGGAATTATTACTCGACTAGCAATGCTAGAATTAAAATGTACCCGATCTCCCTCGTTTTTCGAGGCCCTGTATTTATGTACCTCATGTGTGTTGCAAACGTTCAATTAAAGCAAGACTCAACCACTCGACAAGTAAATTGTGTAATAAAAACATGAAATAAAATGTAATCGATGAATTTACAACTCGCTTTCTTATCTTAATCATCTTTGTTGCTTCCATCGTACTGATCCCCTTCTAACTAGTTTGCTTTTCCTTTTTTCCGAGACTTTTATATATTACGAAAAATTCTTCAGCAAAAACACGACGGATAGGGTAATAAAGTTATAAAAAGTTCGACTTGTAGCAAACTCAACTTGGTATTTCTAAATCAAAGTTGTCTTAGTTTAAAGATTTTGGTTTTTTTTTTATTTTTTTTATTATTATTATTATTATTATTATTATTATTATTATTATT
>NW_020222592.1:0-1980 GCF_003070985.1 Temnothorax curvispinosus
GACCCGAAGTAACCGATAAGATGATTCTGGAAGCCTGCCGACTACTGAAAATATCGCCACTAGAAATAAAAAATGCGTCCGATCAGTTGGAATATATAAAGCTGATCCTGAGAAGATCAACACCACAAGTCGATAATCAGTTGGAGTGTATAAAGGTGATCCTGGGACAGGGAAATAGGGAAATCATGGATGTTCGTTCCGTTGATGGTGATTATATACATATATCGACAAGTATAATAGCACAAACAATAAAAGAAATAGCATTCCTTAAAAAACATAAATTTCTTACAAATATCTGAATTATGATTTCGCCTTTTATGCGCTTTAGCACGTTTGAATATGATGAAAAAAGAGGTTCTTTTGTATGATCATGATATCACTTTTCGTGAACTACTTAACTCACGACCCGAAGTAACCGGTACGATGATTCTGGACGTCTGCCGACTACTGGAAATATCGCCACTAGAAATCGACAATCAATTGGAGTATATAAAGCTGATCTTGGGACAACGATTTAGGGAAACCATAGATGTTCGTTCCGTTGATGGTGATTAGATTATATATTGTACATATATCGACAAGTATAATAGTACAAACAATAAAAGAAATAGCGTTTCTAAGAAAACATAAATTTCTTACAAATATTTGAATTAAGATTTCGTTTTTTAGGCGCTTTAGCACATTTGAATATGATTAAAAAAGAAACTGGTAACATGATTCTGGGAGCCATCCGAGGACTGAAAATGTCGCCACTAGAAATCGACAATCTGTTGGAGTATATAAAGCTGATCCTGGGACAGGGATTTAGGGAAACCATGGATGTTTGTTCCGTTGATGGTGATTATATACGTATATCGACAAGTATAATAATACAAACAATAAAAGAAATAGCATTTCTAAGAAAACATAAATTTCTTACAAATGTCTGAATTATGATTTCGTCTTTTAGGCGCTTTAGCACATTTAAATACGATTAAAAAACAAATCCTTTATCTTCATGATATCATTTTTGATGAACTATTTAACCCACGGCCCGAAGTAACCATAGTAAATCGAAGTAAGATGATTTTGGAAGTCTGTCGACTGCTGGGACTGTCGCCACTAGAAATCGACAATAAGTTGGAGTATATAAAGCTGTTTCTGGGACAAAGATTTAGGAAAACCATGGGTGTTCGTTCCGTTGATGGTGATTATATACGTATATAGAAAAGTATAATAGTATTACAAACAATAAAAGAAATAGCATTTTTAAGAAAACAAATTTCTTACAAATATCTGAATTATGATTTCGTCTTTTAGGCGCTTTAGCAGATTTGAATATGATTAAAAAAGAGGTCCTTTTGTATGGTCATGATATCATTTTTCGTGAACTACTTAACCCACGGCCCGAAGTAACCGGTAAGATGATTCTGGAAGTTTGCCGACTACTGGAAATATCGCCACTAAAAATCGAAAATATGTTGGAGAATATAAAGTTGTTCCTGAGACTCAGATTAAGGAAAACCATGGGTGTTCGTTCCGTTGATGGTGATTATATACATATATCGACAAGTATAATAGTACAAACAATAAAAGAAATAGCATTTCTAAGAAAACAAATTTCTTACAAATATCTGAATTATGATTTCGTCTTTTAGGTCTTTTAGCACATTGGAATATGATTAAAAAAGAGGTCCTTTTATATGGTCATGATATCATTTTTCGTGAACTACTTAACCCACGACCCGAAGTAGCCGTAGTAACCCGAGGGAAGATGATTCTGGACGTCTGCCGACTACTGGAAATATCGCCACTAGAAATCGATAATCAGTTGGAGTATATAAAGCTGATCTTAGGACAGGGATTTATGGAAACCATAGATGTTCGTTCCGTTGATGGTGATTATATACATATATCGACAAGTATAATATTACAAACAATAAAAGAAATAGCATTTCTAAGAAAACAAATTTCTTACAAATATCTGAATTATGATTTCGT
>NW_020222593.1:0-2078 GCF_003070985.1 Temnothorax curvispinosus
AACAATAATAAATATTAAAAAATCTCTGATATTCTAGTAAGAAGTTTATATCAAACTAAAATAATGTACTACTTGTTATAAAAATAACAAATAAAACAACTATTTATATAAATATATAATTAAAATACCTGGAGACATCGTTTTCATGCTGGAATAATCTGGGAAACTTTCAATTGTGAGATATATTATAAAACGAAGTGACAACGTATCTTACATAAAGGTATAAACGGTTCGCTTAAAGGTTAAGCTTTGATAAATAATAACAATGACAGCAACAGTAAAAATGACAAATATGTATCAGAAACGTACATATGGATATGTTTTCTATTAATTGTATGTACATAACATGTTTTATTTACGGTTTCAATTTTCTTACTTTTGGCCACGTTTTGACGATTTGGCCCCACTGTGCGTCGTTCTCTCTGAGATCATACAAACGTACTGACTACATAAAACACTAGAGCGCGCTCGTGGCGACAAACTTAAACAGGGCGAAAGAGATAGGTTGCACCGAGCAGTGCTGCCAACCTTTTTATTCCAACAATTTTTTATTTACATTTATTTTTCTTCAAAGGCGCAGCTAGATTACTTGTCTTATCTCTATAGTAGGTGCATGTGCGTAATCGACGAGGCTGAACCGGATCTACCTTAATAACCCCACCGTTTCGTTCATTAAATTTGAACGTCAAAATTTTATTGTATTTTACAGGTTGCCGTTTTACAGGATTTACATTTAATTTCGCACTCCGGAGCCTGCGTCTCCGTTCGTCCATAGCTATCGTTTGCCATGCTTCATACACCGTTGAAACCGACCGGAGAGACCGATTGTCCAACATGCCAAAAATCATGTTGGATATTTCAAGAGGCAGCTGTTTAATTATATCCAATTTCTTTTGTATAGATACATGAAAATATGAAATAATTCTCCTAAAGGCTTCCATTGCTCCTGATCTGTGACCTGTAGCTTACGAAAGCCTAAAAGACAATGATAGTTCCGCAGTCGATGCTGCTATTTATACTCCTTTCCCTGTCCGTCACCTGGCTACCCCGAAAATGGCGCGTTCTAATTGGCTGCCCTCCCCCACCCCATTTCCCCCCCACTCCGCTACGCCCTCCCATGTACATGTGCCGTTTCGTTCATTGAATTTGAACGTTAGATTTTTATTACGTTTTACAGGTTTACATTTTATTACATTTTTACAGGTTTACATTTTATTACATTTTTATTACATTTAATTTCGCAAGACGGAGCCTGCGTCTCCGTTCGTCCATAGATGTCGTTTTCCATGCTTCAGACACCGTTGAAACCGTACGGAAAGATGGATTGTCCAACATGCCAAAAATCATGTTGGATATTTCAATAGGCAGCTGTTTAATTATATCCAATTTTTTTGGTATTGATACATGAAAATATGAAATAATTCTTCTAAAGGCTTCCATTGCTCGTGATCTGTGATTTATTGCGTTCAAGAGCCTAAAAGATAATGAAAAGCTCCGCAGTCGATGCTGCTATTTATACTTTTTTCCCTCTCCGTCACGTGACTACCTCGAAAATGGCGCGTTCTGATTAGCTGCCCTCCCCAAACTTTAATGTAAGCTGCCCTCAAACTTTAATAGTAAGTAAGTTTTATAAGCAGAGAAAAATAGAAAAGAAATATTACATAAAAATAGCTCTCAAAATGCTTTATTGGAAAGTTATAGAAAAAGTTGGAATATTGAAATATAATAAAGGTTTTGCCATACGTGTGACACGCCATTCGATTATGTTTATCTATTTGTTTTTTCTATTCTGCAAACTTACTATTTAAAATTACGAAAATAATTAAAGGTAATCATAAAAACTTGTACGAATATTAGTAACGAGAGCAGTACCTTATGTAGAACATTATCTCAAAATGCCGCGAGTTTTTACAAACGAAGAACACACGGATATTTATTTTGTATATGGTTTACGTGCAGGAAATCTGAGGACTTCCGTTTATATCAATGATTCAAGTGAAATTATTTTTTATACATTTCGTATTGTTGCGCCCGAGCCGAGACGCCCGGTAGAAACCCGGAAGGCAGTCGCAAAGCGC
>NW_020222594.1:0-7802 GCF_003070985.1 Temnothorax curvispinosus
CCGCCTCCCGCCTCGGGAAAAATCCCATAGAGAAATAAGCGTCGCAATATATACACATATATGTAGGTCCGGAAGTATGTTCCGGGACTTTTATTTTTGATATCGGTATATTCCAGGACATTTGGCAGTTTCCAGGACTGTCCTGGAAAAAATTCATGTCCTACGGCACTTTTCAGGACAGTTTTTTTAATCTGATTACATATATATGCGTTATATTCCAGGACTGTATATTTCAAAAAACGTAAAGAGTCCCGGAACATACCTCTAGACCTACATATATATATATATATATATATATATATATATATATATCAGGGTGTGTCATTTTGGAGCAACTTTTTTTTTCATTTTAAGAATAGCATATATACTTACAGAAAAGTAAAATAAGATACCTGTTAAAATTTTAGCCTTTAATATTAATATTAATAGGTCGCTCATCGCGATTTTTTATTTTTCATTTAGTAAGATAGAAAAAATTTTATAACTATCTAACAAACAGTAATACAGCATTGCGCCACATAGATTTTCTGTAGTAAATTTACTGCTCTAAAAAAAAGATCTCTTATCATTTTTTCATAAATTCAACCGTTCAAAAGATATTCAAAGTTAAAGTTTGATAAATTTTATGAAACTTATTTTTGCTTCTTATGAATGTTGTATCATATCGACTATCAAAAATTATGAAATAATTAATACATATTTTTGTAGAAAATTTAACGATCTACAAAAAAGGTCTCTTATGTTTTTTTCATAAATATAACCATTTAAACGATATTAAGGTTTATACTTTGAACTTTAAACCTTAATATCGTCTAAATGGTTATATTTATGGGGCAAAATTTGTCAACCGGGCCACCGGTCTGCCCATAATTGTTTTTATCGCAGAAAAATTACCTTGCGCCTAGAGGTAGCTATGAGTAAGAGCTATCGAAAGCCGTGTGCAACTTTGCAGAATTCAATGTGGCGGTACCAAAATGGCGACCGAAACATCTGAAATCCATTAACGGCTTCAATGAAACTATTAGAAAACGAAGAAAATCGTGATTAAAACAGCTCTAAAATGACCTGTGTTAGAGTTAATAGTAGGTTGACCACAAATCAGTAGCTGGGTGATCGAAATTTGGGATGGTAATTCAATATGGTGGCCAGAAACTGCATTTACGGACCGCAAACTACTGACAATTGACCGGATCCACTTGAAAATGGTTGTGCGGGTGGTTCATGGACTGTATGTGACAAATCCGATCCCAAAGAAGTAAAATCCAAAATGGTGATGATCGAAATCCAGGATGGTGATCCAATATGACGGCCGATCCACTCTGTATTGTAAATCATTGGAAATTCAGCAGATTCACTCAAAATTCGAATTATGAAACAGGATTCATAAAAATGGATTTGACACCTAGGGAAATACCTTTTTCACAACACCTCCACGGAAAATTCGACTTTCCATGCCTGTAGAGAGGGGCGAAAGTGGTCAATTTCACGCCAGGACGGCCATAGCGAGCGGAAAGTAACCATTTTCCTCCCTAGGGAAGAAAGTAGCAACTTATACCTCCTTGTTTAGCGGGTGGAAAGTGAGCACTTTCCGCCCGCTATGGCCGCCCTGGCGTAAAATTGACCACTCTCGCCCTTCTCTAGGCATGGAGGTCGAACTTTCCGTAAAAATGTTGTGAAAAATATCGTGTGCACCTCGGATTGAAAGCTTTTTCAGACTCGTGTGATTTGCTGCTCTCGTCTTCGGCTCGGGCGGCAAACTTCACACTCGTCTGAAAAACGCTACTTGAGTTCTGCTGAATTTCCAGTGATTTACAATACAGAGTGGATCGGCCGTCATATTGGATCACCATCCTGGATTTCAATCATCGCCATTTTGGATTTTGCTTCTTTGGGATCGGATTTGTCACATACAGTCCATGAACCACCCGCACAACCATTTTCAAGTGGATCCGGTCAATTGTCAGTAGTTTGCGGTCCGTAAATGCAGTTTCTGGCCACCATATTGAATTACCATCCCAAATTTCGATCACCCAGCTACTTATTCGTGGTCAACCTACTATTAACTCTAACACAGGTCATTTTAGAGCTGTTTTAATCACGATTTTCTTCGTTTTCTAATAATTTCATTGAAGCCGTTCATGGATTTCAGATGTTTTGGTCACCATTTTGGTACCGCCACATTGAATTCTGCAATGTTGCACACGGCTTTCGATAGCTTTTGCTCATAGCTACCTCTAGGCGCAAGGTAGTTTTTCTGCGATGAAAACAATTATGGGCAGGCCGGTGGCCCGGTTGACAAATTTTGCCCCTGTTCGAGATTCCGTTAACGCTGCGCCGTCAGATCAGATAGCAGCATCGATCGGGTAACGACGCTAGATCACCGCGGCAGCTTGCGCCGCGCACGGGCGCGCTCATCGCCAACGTCTTTCTCGCAATATTCAGAGTCGTACAAATGGCCGCGCAGTGATCAGACGCACGACGTGTGCTCTGTGCATTTTTGATTGTGACTACACATCGAGGTGCCCACCGCAGTGATTACAACAGCTGCCGAGATACTGCATTAACATGTAAAGCGACCGCTCATCCAGCTCTACTCGGGTACATCAACACGACAACTCAGGCTCACATGTGCGCGAGTGCCGACCGCCACGTGTCTCACCGGCTCACGGGCGATTCATCGAAGAGGACGGCAATTAATATAATTGCCTTTCATTTACACAGACTATATAGACACCTCATTTTGTTCACCGCTCATCACTCTCAGGTCAGATTGTATCAATTTTGACGCATTAAAGACGCATTAAAGACGGCTCAGACTGTGGTCTGAGTTACACAAAAATAAAGTGAATATTTAGTTAACACCTTCCACGCGCGTCCTTCTCATCCCGCTTCCATCGCCGGGATTAATCAGCGATTTCGCGAACATTTGGTCCTTCGAGCCGGATGCGTGGAAATTAGAGTGTAACTCAGACACAGATCATGTGGACAGGGCATGTCCTTCACGACATGCCACGTGGACATTATCGCGCGCTTTCGCGAGTGAAGGACAGACATTCTCCCGCGCGCTCACGAGTGTTTCGAAAACATGTTCACGCGCTCCCGCGAGTGTAAATAGACATTTTCACGTGCTCAATACATGACATTGTAGACTCTCGATTCGCATAGTGTTTTTCTCACGCGTCTCTCGAACGTTCTCGATTCGTGCAGCATTTCTTACACGTGTCTCGACATTTCTCAGGTATTTCATCGTGCGCAGCTCAGGGACGGCTCAACATGACGGAACCCGCAAAGGCGGGTACGGGCGGTACGGAGACCACGACGCCGCTGCTCGAGAACCGGCTCGCACATCGGAACGCCAAGCCTCACCCGTGCGCTTGTCCAAGGAGCTCATCCTAAATGAATCACCTGGCGACGTGCGGAATATTGGCGACACGCTGCCAACTTGTGCAGAGGACATGCCGTTAGAGGAGGTTATCCAAATCTCAATGCATCTTGAAGAGGCGAACAAGGCGTTTCTCAAGGAGCATGCATATCTTAAAGCTTCACAGCCGTCGGCGCTCGTTCAACAGCAAAGCGCACGTTGACAGCTCAGCATGTGGCAGCTCAACCGGCCCGCACGGCAGCATCTAATTTACCCGTGCGATTGTTGCAACGGCACTCACTTCATTGTGATGTGTACGTAATTTAGGGATCTTTCAACAGGCAATCGACAAAAATTAGTCATACCACGGAGGATTTGGTTTAAATTCCTCGGCCGCCACAACGGCCACTCATGTAAAGGCTCACGGGGGTGCAAGAAGTGCACCAACCGACACGATGCTGCATGAGGCTCATCAATCGAACTCATCAGCGAAGCCGATCACCAGCTCAGCTGCGTCAGCTCAATAGGAAGATGGTGCAATCGTCGTTCACTCATCTTTGGCCTGCTCATTACACTCAACATTACTCGCTACGGCCTTGGCTCAGATCAGCTCATCTGTTTATACTCAATGTGTATGCGGCCTCTCATTGATTCAGGTTCAGACCTTACCTTTGTTTCAGAATCTCTCGTTCGCCAGCTCAACATCACTCGTCATCATTCCGTCATTCTCATCACGGGAATTGGTGGCGAAGAAGGCGACGCAAACTCGAGGAGTTGAATGCTTACACTCCACTCATTTCATTCAAGAACAGACGTCATTATTCAAGCTCACATTCTGCAGACGTTAACAAACATCCTGCCATCCTTCAACGCTGCACCACAAGAATGGCCGCATCTCACCAAGCTGACCTTGGCTGATCCAGATTTCCTAACACCACGGCCAGTGGATATCATCATTGGAGCTGACTCATATGGACAGATCATCAAGCCCAACATCATCAAACGAGATACATTGATGCCAATTGCGCAGCTCTCTTCGGATAGCTCGTTCTCGGACCTGTTAATACATCATCATCGGCAATTGCCACCGTGCATCATGCCTCCGTTCAGGAGGGAGAAGATGCTCTTGACGACTTGCTGGCGAAATCTGGATACAAGAAGGAGAGCCTGCGAGCAACAATCTTGATCTTATTCCTGACGAGCAAAGATGTGAAGAACATTTCAAGAGTACTGTTTCACGGAATTCAACAGGTCGATACAGAGTTCGACTTACACTGAAATCATCACTTGATACTCTTGGCGATTCGTATCTCACTGCGCATCGATATTTGAAAGGTTTACAAAGAAGACTCTCACGAGATGACAACTATCGACGTCTGTATCATCAGTTTATGATACTCTATCGAAAGCTCAATCACATGAAGCTTTACCCGTTTCCAGTCAGCACATACAAGATTACTTGCCACATCATGGAGTGCTCAAACCAGACAGTGCAACCACAACATTACGTGTGGTATTTAATGGCTCGAGTGCATCTACATCCAGCCGCTCATTTAATGATCTCATGCACACAGGAGCCAAACTGCATTTCGACATCACCGATGTCTTGCTCTGGATTCGACAAGTTCGGCACTTAGTTGCCACTGACATCACCAAAGGGTATAGGCAGATCAACGTGCATGAAGATGACTGAAAGTTACAACGGACTCACTGGATAGATGAACAACTCAATGAAGTGCCATATCATCTAACAACGGTCGATATGTTGATGACAATTCTGGAGGCGACGACACCGTTCAGCAGGTAGTCAATACTGCTCAACGGACTTGTGCATGGCGGGCGGCTTCCCATTAGCAAGGTGGCACGCGACTCATCAAGATGTACTCACTGCGGTTCAAGCAGAAAAAGACCAGGGCTCACAAACTACATTGACGATTGCGTAACCAAAAAACTCAGATTACGATGGCTTCCTCAAGAAGATTCATTCACATTCTCAACAAGGATCTCGTCGCACACCGATCATCTCACCAAACGCCTCGCTTGGTCTGAAGTGGCTCAGATACTCGATCCATTGGGCTTTGTATCCCCAGTGGTGATCAAGGCGAAGATGCTCTTGCAGGAGCTTTGGCTACATGAAGCTCCAATGGGATGAACCACTGCCATCCCAGCTCTCATCACGGTGGCTCATTATCAGAAAAGAACTCACAAGCTTGCAAGCTCTCAATACCTCGGTGATACATCCAAGGTAGCACCTCTCAAACCATATGGAGTACCTCGTCAGTAGAATTTCACGGCTTTTTTGATACGTCTCAATTGGCAATGGCTGCAGTCGTATTTATCACCGTCCACGGCTCTAATGGCGCCACGATTTCATTGGTGTGCTCCAAAACGAAGGTAGCACCGCTCAAACGGCTCACCATCCCGAACTCACCGCAGCACAGCTGCTCTCAAGACTCATGCCATACGTTCAAGCCACCTTGAAGTTGAACGTTACAGCAACTCACCTGCGGACGGACTCTGTTGTGACACTCACGTGGATCAAATCTCATGCATCGCGCTGGAAGGATTTCGTGAGAAATCGAGTTTTTCAACTTCAAGAGCTCACTGCGAACGCACATTGGAAATACGTACCAGGTACGTCCAACCCAGCCGACTGCTCATCACGAGGATTAACTACTGCTCAACTTCAAAGCCACTCATTATGGTGGACGGGACCACCGTGGATTCTCACACCTGAAGCATGGCCATCTCAACCCGCGCTTCCTGACGAATTAAACGGTCATGAGGCTCGTCCTGGCATTGCTCTATATGCAGCTGCATCTCAGCCGAACTATCATTGGGATCTCATACTCAAGTACTCAACCTTCAATAAATTATTGAAAATAATAGCTCTCTGTTTCAGGTTTATCGCTCTCTTGAGAGGGTCCTGGGACGGGTCGTTGGATTCGCACTCTGCTTTGGAGAAGGCCAGATTCTTCTGGATTAAGGCTACTCAAGCGGCATACTTCACGTACGAGATCAAGATGCTCACGGCCAACTCGAGACTACCAACTGCTCACGCATCCAGTCGATTGACTGCGTACATAGACGCTCAAGGACTCATCCGAGTTGGCGGCCGTCTCAATCAACCAGCACTAGATCAAGACAACAAACATCAGGCGATGTTACCTCGCCACTTCTCAACCTTAATCATCGCTCACGCCCATTTGCGCACCCGGACTGGAGGAACTCAGCTGACATTGGTTCATGTCAGGCACAATTACTGGATCATCGGCGGACGGGCTCCGGTGAAGTCTTGTATTTTTCGGTGTGTCGTGTGTGCTCGGCAGAGGGGGATCCGTGCTCATCAACTGATGGGCCAACTACCTCTTTCTCGGGTTACGCCGTCACGTCCGTTTACTCATACAGGAGCTGACTATGCCGGACCGCTCACTATCAAAACATGGAAGGGACAAGGTGTGAAAATATACAAGGAAGGGATCTGTGTTCGTCTGCTTCTCCACTTCCGCAATTCACCTCGAAGTAGTCAGTGACTACCCATTAGAAGGATTCATAGCAGCCTTCCGAAGATTCTCAGCTAGAAGGGGAATTGCTCAGATCATGTATTCGGACTGCGGGACAACATTCATTGGAGCAGACGCCGCGCTCAAGAAAATGTTCATCCAAGGCTCTCAAGAACATCACGGATTGCTAAAGTTTTACAACTTACTGACACAGGATGGGAGTTCAACCCACCAGGCGCTCTACACATGGGGGGCAAGTGGGAGGCGGTAGTAAAGTCTGAAGTTTCATCTGAGACGGACTACCGGGGAGACTCTACTCACGACGGAAGGACTCACAACGTTGCTTACGCAAACCAAGGACATTCTCAACTCGCGGCACTTAGAACCGCTGAGTGACGACCCTGAAGACGTCTCAGCGCTCACACCAGGTCATTTCCCCATTGGAGGTCCAATCACTACCATACCCGAGCCATCTCTGATTGACCTAGGAACCTCACGACTATCTCGGTGGCAGCTCATCCAGCAGCGTGTTCAACATTTTTAGGCACAATGGTCGGCTGATTATCTGCAACGCCAGCAGGCGATATCCAAGTGGCATCATCCTAACAACAACATCAAGATGGGTTCCATCGTGCTGCTCACCGACGAACGCTCTCCACCGTGCAAATGGCCACTCACCAGAGAAACAGCTTTGCACCCCAGCAAGGGTGGACTCACCAGGGTGGTTACCCTCAAGACGGCCACCACGACACTCACTCGGCCAAATGCCAAGCTTGCCATATTACCCATTTCAACCGGAAGAAGGATCAAGAGTAAGGAATCATCAACAAGGTTGCTGATGGCGGGCGGAATGTTCGAGATTCCGTTAACGCTGCGCCGTCAGATCAGATGGCAGCATCGATCGGGTAACGACGCTAGATCACCGCGGCAGCTTGCGC
>NW_020222595.1:0-4377 GCF_003070985.1 Temnothorax curvispinosus
ATTCCCAGGTCCGCCAGCACGATACGCTGACGGACCAGCGCCATGCACTCCGCGTATTTGTTGGGCGGACACGTCAACGTGACCGCCGCGGTGCGCGGCGCTCTTCTCCTCTTCTTGTTGTCCTTTTCGGACTGAGGTGGAGATGGGGGAGACGCGCCCTTCTTCCCCCTCTTCCCCTTACTTGTCCCGGCCTTGATGTTCCCGACCAAAGGCTTCACGGTCCTCTGTGAGCCGGTCGGCGCCGCGGGTCGAGTCCCGCTCGTCGACGCAGCCGCCTCGGGCGGGGGGGCGGGTCTCGCGGCCCTTTGGGCCTTGCGTCCGACGACTTGGGCCCAACCGCCCTCCGCAGCCACGGCGGGGGACTCTTTCGCTCCAGTCCCTGTTGTCCCGGGGCGCTTTTGCGACCGTTGAAGCGGGAGTACCCGCAGGTCCTGGTTTCTGCGTCCGCATCCCGGCGGGCGCAACCGGTGCGGGAGCGGCCTGTACCTGTTTCCCTGTCTTGCCCTTATTTTTCCCCTTCTTCCCGAGGGTCTTCTCGCTCTTGTCCGCGAGCTTCCTCCCCGTGCTCCGGTCTCGAACGTCGGCCTCGCGCGTCGGAAGGGACGGTTTCGCAGGTTTCTGGAGAGGGGCTGTCCCTCCTTTGGGTGCGAGCGGGGCGATCATTTGATTGACATACGTCATCAGTCGCTCGCTCATCTTCTTTACCTTCTCCTTGACGGAGAAGACTAGCATTTCCGCCAGTCTGTCCTCCATGGTCGAGGCGGTTGCTACGCCGGAAGTGCCTCCCGCCACTCCCGCGGCGGGAATCTCTGAGTCGATGATCCGCCTGACTCCCTGTACCGACGGACGGATAGCGGGGGCATCCCATTCATCGCGATATCCGCAAGAACCTCGTCCCTCGTGCATCTGTCCTCGTCCTTATCCTCCGCCCCGTCAACCGGGCGGTTTATCTTCACGCCGAACGTCTCGGCCATTTCCACGTCCTCGTCCTCAATTTCCGACGACGTGGTGAACGCCGGAGGAAGAGGCTTTCTGCTAGCCTCCCTATCGAGAACCGGTCTTGATCTGGACGACGACGGTGGAGGTATGTTTCCCTCGGAGGTTCGTTGCGACTTGAGACGCTCTATCTCGAAGCGAAGTTCGCGCAGCTCCTTCTGAAGGGACTCGTTCCAAGTCTGCTCCTCATGCCGCGCTTGTTCCATACGCGTCCTCTCGCGTCGCAGAGCCTCCATCTCCTTCTCTTGAGCGGTTAGCCGCTCCCTCAGAGACTCCATCTCGACGTCTCTCGTCAAGCCCACCTCCGGGGCCTCGTATCTCTCGACGAGAGCCGTCACCGCGGCTTTGATGCGGGCCGCGTCCTTGTTCAGCAAAGCCCGGTACTCGCCTTTGAGCCTCGTAGACTTGTCCGCGACCAAATCAATGTTGTTTATGGCCTCGAACACCTCACTGGGAAGGGTTGCGGCTGGGGCGTTTTTTAATTCCTCCGTCGCCATCTTTTCCGCTAGCTTCCGGTTGTGGGACAGATTCGCCGGAATCATGTTGTCCCTCAGCATCCTCAATTCCTGGGCTTGAGCGATGAGATCTTTGCTCGCGTCCCTAAGCTGTTTCAAGTAGTACTCCCCCGTAGAGGGGATGTCCACGTCCGTCCTGCTTCTTCGCTATGCTCAGCGAAGCACCGCCGTCGGGGCCGCCTGTCTTGGCCAACCTCTCGTTGGTCTCCTCCAGGATTTCCTGTGCGCTCTTGACTTCCTCTTTGGACATTCCAACGGCGGGCTGGGATTGCACCTCCTGAACCACTTCGACCATTTCGACCACTTCGACGCAGTCGTCGTCGTCCTCGTCGTCCAATTGACGGTCGTCCTCTTCGTCGTCCAATTGACGGTCGTTCTTTTCCGAGAGATGGTCGTTCTCCTCCGCCGCTGTCCCAGAGAGAGGAGCGACGCGCTCGTCTTTCATTTTCTTCGGGTGCGATCTATTGTCGCCACCCGTGCCCAACTCGAGCTCCGAGTCCGACGTGGTGGAGAGGAACATGTTCCTTGTCCTCTTCCTCGTCGCTCGGATCGCGACGCCGTCTAGCGACGCCACCGAGTGCTCCGGCTCCGATTCGTAGTCGGACAGGAGAGGACTATTTCCCCCCAAGGACGACGAAACGGTTACCTTCTCCACCTCTTTGATTCCACCCTGGCTGGTGGAACGAGAGCTTCTTGTCCTCTCTTCCCCATCCAAGGGGGATCCAACAATCATCGCCTGCGAGCTGTTTCCCTTGCCCGCTTTTGCGCACATTGGACCGGCATTACAGCCGGGTTTAATTGTGCGCTTCATGTCGCTCCCTCTCGAGGAGCACTGGCTCCCCTGGGCGATGGTAGCACCTTTATCTAGGCTCGCCCTCAACCCAGATAGTAGCTGTATTTGTGAATGTATCCCGTCGTTGGATAACGACGGAGAGAGACCAGGACGGTGCTCCTGAGAGCATCTTTCATCCGCCGGGCCCTGGGGGTCCGAATCCCCTGAGCCGGTAACCGTTATTCCCTTAAAAGACATTTTCCCATAAGGTTTGATTTTGTTTGTTTTCGGGGTGTCCTTCCCCTAGGCTGGTTGGCATCACCCGCCTCACGAGCCCAGCCCGCCCGAGCTTTCGGGTACCCCCGGGTTCGCCGTACCCGTATCGAGAGCGCCCCCCGAAGGCCCCGAAGGACCCCCAGAGACCGCCCCGACCCCTGAGGCACCGTCCGCCGGTCGACGCCCACGAAAGAACCCCGCCACCCCCACCCGCACGCAACGAGGGGTGGCCGGCCGAGAGACCTCGATCCCGGCCCCGGCCGAGCACGCTCGATCTCGGTCCCCGCCACGCACGAGCAGGGGACACGGAGCGCCCACGCAACCGCCGACCCAACGGACTCCGTACTCGTCACCGGCCCTTACGTCCGGTGACCAGACCCGCTGGCCCCAACCCCGGAATATGTCCGAGCGGCCCAGCGGGTCTCCCACCCAGGACGCCCGGCCCTGACCTCGAAAGAAGTTCGAGCGGCCCAGGCGCCCCTCCGCACTAGGGGAACCATGGGACCACGTCCCTGGTGTGCAATCCCCTAGTACGGGCCTACCCTCTACTCAACCCAGCACCACGTACTGGGCGGGTGAAAGGCGGCTATCCCTTCTCCTAGGAGAAGGGATCTTCGTAACCCCACGGAAGGGCAATCTAGACCCGCAGCGCCAACAGTCCAGGTTTCCCCGGACTGCCACGCTCCCGCCGAAAGACGGGGTGCAGGCCTTTTGACCCCCCAACCGTGAGGATACGGCCGGCTCTACCCCACCCCAAGAAGGGACAAACCCCAGGACCATCCACCCTGCCGGAACACCGGCGTGCAATGGGTGAATGGCCCAACCCCGGGAGTGGGGTGACGTGAGACGGGAAGAACCCCGCAACCCCCCAGGCCGGACGACCGCCGGACCGGGCCATTGCCCGAGAGATCCGACGACCGCCGTCAGCCCAGAGTGATGCGAGGGATCATCCGTCCCACCTCTCTCCCCAGGGAACCAATCTCCCCCCCGAGCCTGCCGGAGCACCGGTGTGCAATGGCCGAGGAGGAGCCCCCCTGCCCCGTGGTTTTTTGTCGAGGTTTTCCATCCTCTAGGCCGGTGGGAGGAGTAGAAACTCCTCCCTCTCGGTCCCGGCCGACCGGGCGATTGCAGTCAGGGCCGCCAACCCCTACCGGCCGTTGGAGTCTGGATGGCCGAAGCCTGATCCAGTCTCCTAAGCAGGGCGGCCGGGCCCCCGGTTTTTTGTCTGGGTTTTCCTTCCCATAGGACGGTCGGGGGAGCAAAGGCTCTTCCCTCACGGCCCCGTCCGGCCGGACAGTTGTTTATAGAGGTAGTCTGCCTCGCGAGTCCTGAGAAGGACTCCCCGGTCCACGACAGACCTTGCGGAATGCCGTGGATTACGGTCGCGGTACTGGTGTGCTCGGGCACTCCGGGTTCGCAAAACCCGTAGTGGAAAGCTCCCCCGGGCCCCTAGAGGCTCCGGAAGGACTCCCCCCACCCCCTGGAGAGCCTTCAACCTAACCTTGAAGTCGCAAGGTGAACCTGCCACTTCATCGTCGGGTTCCGGTCAAGGCGCACCGGTATTCGTGGAACCCACGGACGACTACCCTGAGGACGAGCCGAACCGGGGGATGTCGGGCACACCGCGACCGGCCAGCGTAGCGGCCAATGAGGAGATACGAGACGCCAGCTTTGAGAGCGTAGAAATCGGCGAGATCTTGCAGCGGATTCCAGAGGAGGTAGCTCAGGTGATCGTGCAGAGCGAGGCGAAACAGCCCGCTGGACCAGAGGTAGTTCCGGAGGACGACGACGAGCCGCCGATCCAGCAATCCCAGGCGG
>NW_020222596.1:0-1266 GCF_003070985.1 Temnothorax curvispinosus
GGAATAAATGACGTAACATACGTCATAATATGACGTTAGAATCACGTAATTATGACGACTGTCTGCTACCTGGGAAGTCGCAGCTGAATCAGAGCTACCTGTATCTTTTCGCTTTGCACAGTCTTATCCCATCGATGATAGACGCATGATTTAGCTCGTCACTTATCACCGCGTCGTCAGCAGTTAATAGAGTTTCAAAGATACCAGCATTCGCGTCGAAGCAGGACGCGTAAAGTATCGTATCTTCCCTGCCATGGAATTTGGCGAGCTTCCTCTCTAATTCGACGTGTATCTCTTGCGTTCCGCATATAAATCTCACGGAACTTAAACCCGCACCATATTTATCCAGTGCAATCTTTCCTGCGTTAATAACATCCCTGTTATCCTACATTTAAAGAATTCTTGTTATCCAATTTTTATAAAAACACTTTCATTTCCAATTTTTATAATATGTGAAAATATCACATTGTGCTCATTTGCTATAGTAATAATATGTTAACATTCGATTCGTTGTTCTTGTCTTACCGCAAGGCCCAGATAATTGTTGGCGCAAAAATTGAGCGCTTTCTTCCCATTCGATAGTACGATCTTCGTTCGTTGAGGCGAGGCAATTATGCGTTCGTTTTTCCATGTACCAGCTTTGACTATAGCTGCTAATTCAAGCTCGATGCAAGCAACTAAAGAGCTCGTTGTCCGCCCGATATTCCGTTTGACATCTTGAGATTTTAAAACTACATGAAAAAAATTTAAGTTACACAATCGTTTTAGATGTTACTCTGCAAATGATAGTCACAAAATAAACGCACTTTTAAAATTTCTATACATATTATAATGCAAAATCATTTATTCCTTTAGACCTGGATGCTGGCAACTGATTTTAGATGAAAGCAACATAGTAAAGTGATCCTAAAGCAGTCAAACCGGTTTTACATTAAGATGCAATAGCATATTTGTCGCGCTAAGCATACCTACTGTCGAACGATTATTATGCAATTACGTTTATAAAAATATTCAGTTAAACACATTTGTAAAACATGTTTACGATATAAATTTACAATCTGATCGTTTTTTAATAGACTCATATAAATGCCATCATACATTGAAAATAATACAGAATATTAAAATTGTAAGTATACATCTATCGAGCATTTTCAATTGTTGTTTTCTAATACAATTTTATCAATAAAATTTTTCTAAATACTGTTTATGTAGTATTGAGATTGTAGCTTCTAAGAAATTTTCATCGATGTATTTAGTCTATGATTT
>NW_020222597.1:0-6014 GCF_003070985.1 Temnothorax curvispinosus
GCGATAATTCACGTTGTCGTACACAGACAAAACGTCCAGAAAAGCCGTCAAAGTGTATTCACCTACGCACATAGATGATCCGATGTCCGAAGTAATTTTAGCTAAGTTGTCAACACATGATCTGCCTGTCCTGAAACCATTTTGAGTCTTGCTGAATTTATCCTCTTTTTCCGCCCACCAAATCAGCCTCTCGTTGATCATACGTTCCATCAATTTGCCCCTACATGACGATAGAGACATAGGGGGCATCTTTTCTCGACCAACCTTGTCAATAAAAACTACCTGGTACTGTGCCCAGTCAGCCGACAAAATACCCGTGGACCAAATAACGTTGAACAATTCGAGTAAACAAATACGTCTGACCTCCGGGAGGTCCCTGAACATTCTGTATTCCATACCGTCTAGACCTGGGGCAAAGTTTTTCCTTACCATATCAATGGCCCTGTCCAGCTCAGACCGCTAAAAGGATGACTCAATCTCTTCATGTACCTCACCGAAATCACTCACCAGCTCCGTGCCTACACATAGGGGGGCAGGTTTGTCAATGTCTCTTTTACCTTCTTCGTCTTTATTATTTGTTTGCCATTTATTCCACTCTACGTTCTTAAGAATCCTCATGGTGTTCCAGACGTAGCTCAAACTTGTAAATCTGTTAATTTCCTTGCAGAACTGTTCAAAGTTTTCCTTCTTTTTGCGATTAATCGTTCTTCTGGCGAAGGCATTCAACCTTTTGAATTCCACCCATATATGTAAGCTTTTACATCTCTTAAATGCAGCGAAAGCCTGTTTTCTATCATGAATGACACGGTCACACTTGTCGTCCCACTATCTGTGGGATCTTTTTCGTTTGTTGGAATCAGCTGGGCACCTGCCTTTTTTTGCGTAGGAAAAACCCTCATGGGTACCCCGCCTCCGGGGAGGGGCGGGCGGTTATGCCGGATTTTTACCGGCTATAACTCCTACGGGTGGCATACCTGGTGTCTCGGAGGGGGCGCCCCGGGAACAGTTATTATGCATCCGGTGACGCCCCCACCACCTGGCGCCGTACCTGACGCCCCTACTCTCTGGGAGGCCCGCGGAGACGTGCAAATACACCGCCCCCCCCCCCCAGGCTCTCGCCGTGTGCGTCGATGATGGCGCACAGGGCAGGGGTACCAACCTCAGTTGCGGTGACAGGGGACTATCACTTCATCGCCGCGCTCCCTAGGGTGTTGTGCGGGGGCGGGGTCGAGGCTCAAGAATCCCCGCTTGAGCCCCGGGCCCCGCAACCCAAGAGAGGAAGATAAGGGGTGGCACCTCAGTGATGGGGAACCAACCCAACCCCTCCCGCGGGCCGCAACCCAGGGGGCCCGAGCTCGGGACCGTAGTCTCTCGCCCCATCCCCCAGCGGCCAAGGGGAGCGCTAGTGGTGGAGACCCCGTAGAGAGTTTACTCGAGCCTTCCCTGACCGCTGCTCCTAACCTCATTCGGGCGCACAGGCGGCGGGGTTCTCACAATCAGATCCCGTCCCCCCGCCGCCCATCTCCACATCCATTGAAAGAGGGGAAACCGCCGCCCGATCAAGGACCGGGTTTATCGGCGGCCCCCATCTCCCGAGTCCCTCCTGATCCCGGCGGGTACAGCCCGCTTCCCCCTCCCCCCCAGCCGGTGCCCAGCCCTCGCTCCACAACAAAACTCGCAAAACACGGCTATTTCATGCGCGCTACTTAGCTTTCATTTCATTCGCACACATATGCATACGTATATACATATGTATGCACGTATATATACGTACGTCGCACCTGAATAGATCCCGCATTATGTAGCGCGTATATTTTTGTAAGCCCCTGTCCGCGCGAAATGCCTTTTACCCGCGATGCCTTCAACGTCGCTGCACGTCGCACGCGTCTGCACGCGCCCCCGTAGCCGTTCGCCGGACGGAGCCGGGATCTCTCACCGCAGCGATAACAAAGATCGCTGCGGTCCACCGTGCCCGAACGTGTCCTACGCATAGGCATTGGTAACACCGCAAGGGGCGGGCCCGGAGCAGTTTCACCCAGACCTCTGCTTCAGCCCACCCGGATTCCCTGCTTAGCCGCCGCCGCAGCAGCGCCCAATGGGCATTGCGCCCATACCACTCCCATGCCAGTAGGGGACCTCCGGATCTCCCCGACCCGGATATCCCCCACATGGCACTCGGCAACCTTGGCGATTGCCACCGCAATCTCTTCAGGAGTAACAGCGTTGTCCAGACTCCCAATGCGCACCTCCGCGCTTTTTGAGGACCTGACGACCCGCACCCCCGTTTCCGCAAGAATATCCATCTGGATCATCCTTGAACAAATTAATATGCGGAAATAAATTGATATTAATATCTCCTTCCACCAGATCCCGAAATAGCGACCGTTTTTTTTTAGTAATTCTATTTGTAACTTTTTTGTAGATCAGTTCCTGGCAATCAAACAAAAAAAATAGGATAGTGGTCACTACCCCAAGTTTCCTCCATTTGTTTATATTCAATTCTATCGATTACACTCTCGGATCCAAACAGCAGATTTATGTTGGAGTCTCGCTGACCACGAAACCTCACTCTAGACTTCGTGTCCACATTAACGCAAAAGAATTCTTTATCGTTCATAACTTTAAACAGGGTCTCACCGTTGCCGTTGGTAAAATCACAGTTCCAAACAGTATTATGGGCGTTAAAGTCGCCCAGAATAATGGTGTCATCATCATTTCTGACCAACCCGTGCAATGACTGAAGATCTCGAGGAGAGATAGATTCCCGTGGGTGTCTGTAAACCGCAATAATAGGTTGCGATTTAACATTTTTGTTCTAATACCCATTATATTATAGCCCAAAGGGAAGCTATTCGCATTAGGAATAATTTCAAACTCAATGTGGGACCGGATAGACACCGCCACCCCACCGCTGACGAGTTGATTCTGGCTATGCAAGGTTTTGTATCCTGAAAAATACACTCGGTTATTTCCAGAACATTTAGTCTCAGTAAGAATAATGATATCATATTCCAGTATGCGTTTGAAGAATTTGTTTTTATTGTTTTTATAACCACGACAATTCCAAAATAGCAGCTTGAATTTTAATACAAAGAGAGAGGGAGTGACCCTTTGGAGGCTCGCTACGTCTCTCCATTCCTTCCCCTTCACGGATTCTTGACTTACTCCTCCTGTAGGCTCTCATATCACTGGATCTATCAGAACAAAAATGACTTACCCATCATCAAGTCGTGGTCATTCGTAACACCAATAGCATTTAACAAGAAGTCACGGGCCACAAAAAGTCACGGGCCTCCGGAATTCTCTGTAATAACTGTAAGATTCCAGCTATCATTTTCCTAACGAGAATCCAGTCGTTAGACCACGCAGAATCAAAGTGATCGGGTCTCGTAACTTCACATTCCTCGTCCACGGCGGATCTGCCACTCATAACCTTAGCCCAGGCAGCCCCATTTCGGGCAGCGGATACAAGTATACCTCTCATGTCTTTCGTGATTTCACCAGAGCGCGTATCGAATTGTTTATATAATCACACGTGGAATTATTGTTGACTGACACGCTGCGTTTATTGTCACTAACTTTTCTTGTACCAACGTGATGATAGCAATGCATTCCTTCCATGCGCTCGCGTGGAGCATCGGGAACACCATCTGAACGTTTATCCCGATCCGCATGCTTCGACTGCCCCGAATCATAGTGGAGCATGCCTCTGGATGGGTGTAATCCAGACCATGTTTCAGGACTCGTATATCTATCGTAATTAAGGTCCCTCCGGTGATTGTTCCCTGCCTTCCACTATACGTAAAGCGTTATGAAAAGACAATATACTTTACATCTTACTTTAGAAAATATTATTTTGCATAACTATATCATTGCAGCAATTTTGGTTGAGCTTTGCGTTGTATTGCTGACAAAGATATGTCTCGTGGATGTTATGATTCAAAAAAAGATGTGAAATCTTTAAATTAAATTGTGCCAATTGTAAAGAGAATATGTATATTGCTTTGAAAGATACGTGTTATACAACTACTTTAAAGAAATAAAATCCAAGTGGTATCTTCGTATTCCTATTCAAGGGTCTTCTTATTCTAAACTCAAGTGATAATAGCTTCTTAATTCTCTTTAACAAATTTTTAATATTACAAAAAATGATTTTAATTACAAAGAATTAAAGAAGTAACAGTGCAAAATAAAAATATTTAATTAAAACAAAATAAATAAATTTTTCTTGTAAAAAAACTTGGCGCTGCTAGACTTTGAAATTTAAATATTAAAATTTAAACATTAGTACTAAGATTTTTGATTGTATAAAAAACAATAAACATAATTTAGGGAGGAATGCGACAGGAGTAAAAAAGCAGCGCCAAGTTTTTTTACAAGAAAAATTAATTTATTTTGTTTTAATTAAATATTTTTATTTTGTACTGTTACTTCTTTAATTCTTTGTAATTAAAATAATTCTTTGTAATATTAAAAATTTGTTAAAGAAAATTAAGAAGCTATTATCACTTGGGTATAAAATAGGAAGACCCTTGAATAAGAATACGAAGATACCACTTGAGTTTTATTTCTTTAAAGTAGTTGCATAACACGTATCTTTCAAAGCAATATACATATTCTCTTTACAATTGGCGCAATTTAATTTAAAGATTTCACATCTTTTTTTGAAATACATGTCACTTGAGTTAAGTTAGGTAATATAATTTTGTGAAGAAGAAAATAAAGATTTCACATCTTTTTTTTTAAATACATGTCATTTGATTTAAGTTAGGTAATATAATTTTGTGAAGAAGAAATTAAAGATTTTACATCTTTTTTTTTGAAATACATGTCACTTGAGTTAAGTTAGATAATATAATTTTGTGAAAAAGATATAAAAAGCTACCACTTAGGTTAGATTTTTGAATTTACAAATACAGTGTGTGTACTTGGCACTTTTTTTACCTTTTTTGAAAAAGGTAATTTTGTACTGACATCACCTATTTTGTAGTGTTAAGCAAGGATCTGCAAAACATTTTTATTTTTTACTTTTTGATTATTGACAAAATTAGCAATAACAAACACATAAAAATTAATAATATTTAAGTAAAAGTAAATTATACATTTCTCACAAAAATTTTTTATCTTTAAAAATAGGCAAAATTCGAGTAACTATAACTTTGTTAAAAATGAATAAAATTTAAATTTCAAGCTTAAAACCTCTACTTTCGAAAGGTTACTATTATTCGTCCAATTTTTATTATGTCTAGACATAATTTTAATTCAGCGAATTTTTATTATGTCATGACATAATTTTAATTCTGCCGCTAAGGAATTTTTCAGTCGATTCTTATGAATCAAGCTTGAATTCGATGTCTAGGTGTCCCAGGTTGCCGATAACGAGGTCCACATAGTGCGCTCCATAGTTTTCGGTGTCCAGGTGTATTAATACTTTGAATTCGATGTCCACGTGTTCCAGGTTGCCGATGACGGGTTCCAGATAGTGCGCTCCATAGTTTTCGGTGTCCAGGTGTAATAATACGTTGAATTCGATGTCTAGGTGTCCCACGTTGCCAATGACGAGGTCCACATAGTGCGCTCTGTAGTTTTCGGTGTCTACGTGTATTAATACCTCGAATTCGATATCTACGTATTTTACATTCAGATTTAAAGTTATTAATACACCTAAACACCAAAAACTACGAAGGCACTATGTGAACCTCGTCATCGGCAACCTGGGACACGTAGACATCGAATGCGAGGTATTATTACACCTAGACACTGAAAACTACGGAGCGCGCTATCTGGACCTTGTCATCGGCAACCTGGGACACCTAGACATCAATTTCAAGGTATTAATACACATAGACACCAAAAACTACGGAGCGCACTATGTGGACCTCGTCATCGGCAACCTGGGACACCTAGACATCGAATTTAACGTACGATTACACCTGGACACCCAAAACTACGGAGCTCACTATCTAGACATCGTCATCGGCAACCTGGGACACCTAGACATCGCATTCAACGTA